>NW_016690217.1:6492963-6548743 GCF_001604755.1 Lepidothrix coronata
CCTCCCCTCCCCTTCTCTCATTTCCGTTTCTTTTTTCTTCTTTCTCCTTTCTTTCTTTTCTTTTCCCAAATGAAAAACTAGACTCGCTAAAGACCGACGGGCTTAGGAGTTGTTCAGCCTCCAGTGATCGTGAATCTGTGGCCAGGGGCCCACCAGGAGGTGGGAATCAACACTGTGTAGGAGCAAGCTTGTAATCCCCACTCGGGCAGGGAAGGAGGTGTCTCTGTGGTGCTGCAAACACCCCCGTAACCTGCGGTGCTCTGAGCTCTGCGGCTGTGTTGTTTGGGACAGATGTTGGTCAGAAGGGAGAACTTGGGTCACCAAACGCAAAGAGGCGTTGAGGACGCGTTCCCAGCCGCAGTCCCTGCCAGGTGAGGAAGCCCCCTCGTTCTGCACGGACAGCTTCCCTCCAGGCACCAACCAGCAGCACGTTGCTTCTTTCCTCATACTTCCAAAAAAAACAATCAGTTCCTCACAGGCGGGTTGCCCAAAACTGGGACGGGAAGGAGAGCAGGACTCAGGGACACACCTCCAGATCAGGGAAAACTCTGATGTTGTTTGGCAGGAGGCGGCGCCATCCAGAGAAAACATGAGGGGAGGATGATGGAGAGACCCCCACGCTTCCTTGCCACCGGCGGGACTCCCTGCCCGCCCCGCCCCCGCTAGCGAACTTCACCGGAGTAAAACCTCCAGAGCTCGGGAAAACAACAACTACAAAAAACACTTTTCCACGCCCCCACCCCTTCCGGACGCGTTAATACCCTATTTTCATCCGACATAAGGGTTTCTACCTGTTTTTTTCAAGCTGCTCTGAACGGACCGATGCCCGCGCCTCTCTCCCTCCGGAGAGACAAATATAATTTAAAAAATCCCCAACCCTCAAATAGTATATTACATTACACCTGTTATTCTTATCACTATAAATAAGATTATTAATAATCTTCATTAGCATTATTATTAAGAGAAAGCACAAAGAAACCAACCTGCGGAGCGGAGTGGTGCCCTCTCCTCTGAACCGACGGACAGATGGTAGGACGGACAGACAGGGAGGGAGGGTCAGCCTTGGTGAGACCCTTCCGTGCCCCCTTCCTCCAGTTCGGTGGGAGCCACCGCTCACAGCCGGTCGGCACATGGGATGGTGCCGAGCCCGGAGCGGCCGAGAGCGGCAGGAGGGACGCGAGGGAATCGAACAGGGACGCAGGAAACAGAGGAGAAACGAGGGAATCGAGTAGGAACGGGAGGATTCAGGAGGGACGGGGCGATCGGGGAGGGAAGGGGGGAGTCGAGGAGGGACGGGGGGGATGTGATGAGGCGCTGCCGCCCCCAGGCGGCGCCGCACGGAAGCGCCTCGCTCCTCACATGCGGTGCATCCCCGCATCCTCCCGCTCCCTCGGGCATACTGGACCACCGTCCCCGCTGCCTCGGGAACCAAGAAATGGGTAAATATCAGAATAGGCAGGAAAAATTGTGACAGCAACAACAAGGCATGCGGAGGCGAGGTGGAAAAGAGAAAAAAAATAAATAAAATATGAATAAGTCTGAAAAATAAAGGATACTTCCTGCTTTTTAAGGCAAATGTGGTGGGTCCCTGTGGAGCAACCAGGGGCCAAAGCGAAAAATAGGGAAAACCGGAAAAATTTGGAAAGGGTGAAGGGAGGAGGAAAGGGAAGAGGAGAGAAAATTTGAAGCAAATGCAGGGGAACGAGGCCGAGGAGGTGGGTCACAATGAACGCGAGCGTGGAGGTAGGAGGACAGTTGAAAAACATGTCCATGACATGGATGTGAAAAATCATCTGCAGTGTGGAAAAGAACATTTGTCTTTTTTTATGTGTGGTTTTGTTTGTTTGTTTTTTAAATACATATGTTTGCTGGGGGTTGTGTGGTCTTTATGGTTTTGTTTGTTTGTTTGATTTGGGGGGTTTTTGTTCTTTGGTTTTATTTATCTATTTATTTATGTATTAAAATTTTATTTTTAGAATTTTATTTTATCCTCTGTTAGGGGCAAGCAGTGGTTCTGTCAGCTGGCGCGGGTGCTCTCTGGTCTTCCCTATCCTACCCCACACATCCCCAAGGAGGTTCTACTACTGTCCAGAGAAAGAGGAGACAGTTTGTAGATTTTGGTCTCCGTAGGTGAAAGTTTACTTCAGGAAGTAACACTTAAGGAGTAAGTTTCCACCAGCCATCCCTCTTCTCATTGGTCACCAACTCTCACTTTCATCGGAAAGCCTGAGAAAGACTAACCCTTGAAGAGAAATGCATGTTTATTAGTTTACATTAGCTTCACTGAGCCTAACAGGCTCCTCTCAGTGGCAGAGTTTTGCTGCTACTGAGAGTAAAACCAGCAAGTTTGGGACATTTGCAGAAAACTGGTATTTCAGGTGCCAACTGACCCATTCAAAGCTGTTTCCATTGTGACTGTGATGAAGAATAAGAGTCTTGTTTCTGCTGCTAGGCCCTGCTTCCCACAAAGTCCTTCTTCTGCTTTGCTTGTGATTACTCATGCCAAAACATGGGAAAAAATAATTTTTCTTTCTAAAATATCATGGGACTTTGTTTTGTATGAATTTTCAGACAAATCTAGAAACATGAAAAATGTTTTATCTGGTATTCAGCAACTGACATTCAGAAGGCAAGTGTAATGAAAATAAAGTTCTAAATACTTGAAAATCAAATGATCTTTCATTGGCCTAAAGATGGTTGCAATCAAGATTATTTTCTGGGCTAGCTTTTAGTTCACAGAGATGCATACAAAAGTCTCCCTCTGTGACTTCATGTTGGACAGTTGTTAAATATAATGCTTAGATGCTCAGTTACTTGTCCTCAACTCTGCCTAAATGCCCATCATACAATTTTGACAAACAGAAAACATACAATTAATAAAAAAAATTAAAAATCTTTTCTCTGTTGGACCATTTCAAAAGAACAAGATCAAAATGAATAAAAGTAACATGCATTTTTTTCCTGTTCTGTCCAGAGCAGTAGACATAAGTGTTAGGTGCTAGATACCAGAAGGTTTTATTAAGGCTCGGAGCTGCCTATTCGCTCCTCCATTCTTAGATGTAGTTTTGAGGATCCTCAGGTTTTCCGTATATTTATAATTTCCTTATAAAACAAGCTCTAGACTCCAGTATATACATTCACTTTCTCAGCCAGAGTCACTGCAGCGCATAACACCACTTGTAATGGATTTAATCACTAATCAAATAAAAGAGTTTATTACAGAGGAACAAATGAAATATCAAAGTTAAATTTATATTTCCTTTTCTTTCTCTTCACTTCACTACACATGTTTTGGACTCTATTGCTTTTTAAAATGTTGAGCAATACTGCGGTTATGTATTTTTAAAATGAAAATGTAGACCCAAAATGTATTCAGGTTTGCTTCCCCATACAGATGTAATGCTATGATTCTTATGGCCTATTGTCACCCTGAGAGCTTTACTTTCTGACTCAGAGGTGATCTTAGAAGATCATTGCTTCTCTTACTGCAGTAAAGCCTCTTGACTTGGGGCTTGCCCCAAGGCTTCCACTAAGTTTCCCAAAAGCAAGAGAGGAGCTTCAGTCCCAGAAGTAGAATCCACAACACTGGACTAGCATTGAGAAATACAGGCAGACTGTAACTATAACGATTTCAAAGTTAATACATTCACTTCACAAACATTTATAAGATTTAAATACTTATTAAGCACACATGTAAAAATTCAGATAAGACATTTTGTGATTTTGTGAAGTGGATGAGAGCAGCAGTTTGTCTCTGAAGTTGATCCCCAATGGGAAAGTAGGAGTCTGTCAAACAGACTCATAACACCGTATTTCAGCTGTGAAAAAATGAATGCTTTTCTAAATGGAATTATCTCTAGAAAAAGAAAGAAGAATTTTAAACACAATTAAAATTGTTTTTTTACTTAATTTTAAAATTAAGTTTACTTTTTTACTGATGCTTAATACAGTTCAGATTGACAAATATTAAGTAGTCCAGAAACCAGCAATTATTCACTCTCTGGAGTGTAAGCTGAATATTCCTTTAAATGTTACTTTTTTGGCTGCACTGGATAAAATAATATCTATCAAATTTCCACTAGAGATTAAAAGAAACAAGTACCTATCCTTTAGGAAAATACCACTTTTTCCTTTTAAAAAACCATTTTTAACAACAAATATGATCTTTCAATTTCCTAAAAGTGACCACTTGTCTCCCTCATTTGCCACTAAAAACAAATCAGCTTTTAAAACTGGAGGAAGAGAATGTGATTAAGTAAACAACAGAAAATAAAATATAAAATTCTACTTGCAGTTTTTGCTCACAAGTGGGAAAGACCAGATAGTCAAATAGTTATGATATTAGTAGCAATTTTCCCTAAAGGAGTAATAAACTTTGGAGTATAGGCAACACTACTTGAAGACAGTGCTGACTTAAACGGTTCATTTTGTTACTTATTTAGTAAAAGGAAAAATGAAGAAAAGTTACCCTTTGGACAGATAGGCATTTTTTACCCCATCATATGCTTTTACTGCTGCACGCATTGCCCTTATAGGCTGACCTCACTATTTTAAAATGAGACTAGCATAAAAAACTGAGCCGTTCAAGAATCCCTGAAGAGTCCTTAATTTCTACTTTGAATGGTTTTATTCCTGGCAACAGGACAGTGGTCTCCCTTCACTGATGAAATTCAGTATCATTACATGATATGCCAGTGTGAGACTTGGAGGGACTGAATGGCAGACCTGGTCTGGACTGTCCCTGACATTTTTGGGAGTTCCAGCAATGATGGCAAGTACAAGAAGGTCTGCTGGTGACACAGACTGAGGGAGCTGTGGACATTGATTCCCTTCAGCAACAGAAATCAATGATTCAGCCAAGTATGTACCACACAGTTTTCCCTAATAACTCACAATTACTGATCTGTTCATCACAAGCAACTATTCCTTATGTCAGATCTTGGTTTGTTTGCAATCCCCTCCGCTGTGCTGCCAAAAGAGGGATGTGGCATATGACAACCCTTTTTTTCCTCCCAGTGTCCTTTTATGTTTTCCATTCTTTTCAGATGGTACTGCTGGATGGGTTTTCAGGTCAAGATTTTTTTGTTAATGGAATTATCTTCAGAAGAAGAAAGAAGAATTTTTAACACAACTAAAATTGTCTTTTTTACTTAAACTTAATTTTAAAATTAAGTTTACTTTTTACTGATGCTTGATACAGTTCAGATTGACAAATATTAGGTAGGCCAGAAGCCAGCAATTATTGGTATTTTCCTACAAAACTTTCCTTCCTTCAGCTTATTGTGCTAGCGACAAAGGCAAATTTTCACTACTTCCCACCGTATTGTAGCCATTTAACAGCAACAACAACAACCCTCCCTCCTGAATTGTCCAAATGTTTGCTACTGGTAGGTTAATATCTCATGTTCATTTATCATTCAGCACAGGATTTCTTGTCTGGAAGGCAGAGGTGACTCAGATTGTTTGTCTCAAATAGATCACAAACATCTGTCCTCTGATCACCCTTCTGCCCTCTTACATGAAATATTGCGTTTCTTTGGTGAATTGCTCACAGCCTCCCTCCTCACCTACAGCCATTCCAACTAATTAAGCTGACATTCATCTTGTCTGCTCTGATGGATCTACCTTCAGTCACTGATAGGTTTCTCCTTAAGAATTCTGTGACCCCTATTACACACTCCTTGATCTGTCTCTGTCTTAAAGACCATGTCCTGCCTTCTTCCTAAATCCCATTTCTGAGGCTGCTATACCTTCTGGCTTGTTCTCACTCAGAATGCATGTATTTAACATTTCTTTCCAGCTACTCCCAACCTGATGAACTCTTAGTGCTAAGACAATAAGATCATCTTTAGCAACAGAAAGTCTGTAGTATCCATAATTTCCACTGCCAGTAAGTTTGGTTTTTCTCCCCCAGTAAATTGAATGGAAAAATACTGCTCCCTATTAGTTGCATATATGAGAAAAATGGCAATTTTCTTCAGTGATATGTCTGTAACATGATGAAATTCACTGAATTTTGTGGATTAGAGTAATAGAAATAGCACTGAGTAAGGATTTTTTTTCTCATTCTTTTATATTTAAAGTAGTAATTTTAATTTACTGTAAAAATTAAGATGAACAGTAAGATCTTGGTTTTGGATAATAAGAACAAAGAGGGACAGAGAAGATAAGCCCCACTTCAAATGATAACATTCCGTATAGCCTTGTTTCTCTCCTACAAAGCAGCATGGGAAGCATATGCACTAAGTGTAAAAATTGACACTTTTTGGCAAGGTCACTGAAGGCTCTCTGTAGTAATTTACCTGCTTGAAGAACATGTCAGATTAAAAACTAAGTGTTGTGCCTTGAAGTTCTCTGATGCCATTGTTTCCTTAAGGAAAATGTACTTGCAGAAGGTAAGTTGGGTGATGCACCTGTACATTTTTCAGCATCCTGCAGCTAATGGAAAACAGAGGCAGCATCATGACTATCACCTTTTGAGTGTTAGGCAACACAAAGAGCCATGTGCTTGCCTTGTCACCAGAAGCTCACTTAACATTATGTTCCAATTCTCCAACTTTTGAGTGATTTATTGATGAATGATGCAGTTTCACCTCTTAGGAATAACTATAGTCACAGTTATAAAGTCTCTTAGTTGTTTTGCTGAACAATAAATCCAGACCACAGCTGGAAGGAGAGAGTCAAAATACAGGCAAAATTGGTGGATGCTGTGTCTAATTGAAGCTACTCAGGACCATTTTGCAGCAAGATTTTGAGTTGTTGTGGATTATAATTAATTTTTATTTCTCAAAAGGTGTACATTATTGCCAGTAACAACACTTCTCTACAAAAGTACCAAGAACAGTCCTGAATCACTCATGATAAAGTTTCTGTCTTTATGGGTAGTCCTAATTTTTTATAACATGTTACACAGGACAAACTAAATAATGAATTTATCATCAGACAAAGCATAGTGAAAAGACTGATGTATGATTAATTAAGAAAAAACTGCAGGATGCAGCACAACTAGTGCCAAGTAACAGTTTTGTGAAATATTATAAGATAACTGGGTTGACTGATAAAAGTAATTCTAGGTCTGTACAGTTTAGCAATGCACTTAGGAACTGGCCAACCAGTAGACTTCAAAAATTGGTGTAAAAAACTCTCAAATGAGTGTTTTCATGACAGAATTCTTATTGATCAATTGATAGTTCTGTTCTTTCCAATATTTTATTAACTATTTGAAACTAAACAAAAAAAATCCCTACGACTGGCAGCTGCAGATGTATAATCTTTGGACAAGAGAGAAATAAGGTTAGTTGTATGGAAGTCCTAGAGTGTATTCTAATTTTGACTTAGGTCAGTCATTTTCTAGTACATGCAAGTCAAATGCAAAGTTGTGCATCATGTGTCAGTGACTGCAGCCACCTGCAGAGTGGTGCTTCTTCTTTGGAAAACTAATAGCCTTTTTGAGCATCTACAGGCAATTAAACAGTAATTCTTGTCTTGAGACTGCTGAAAAAAAGACTAATCTGTTCTCAAATGGTGATAAGGAACTACAGAACTAGTGTGTGTGGAAAGATTGTTTTGCATTTTTGTACAACTCAGGAACAGTGTGTCTAAACCAGGATACTCCCTCATGTTCACACATTCTGAGATCCACTTTTAAAAACAGAAAATTGGAAAGCACCCTAAAAACTATTTGAATGCCGGGGAAAATGAAAGCCTAAGTCAGGTACATAAGTTATATTAAAAAAAAAAAGTGTTGCTTGCATGACATAGATAGCTTTATGGGGTGAAATATACTGAAGGGGTCTTCCTTGAAGGAAGGAAAAATGCAAATGAAAAGAGTTGTCAGGAGTATTTGCATTTATCAAAAGCAGGCTCAAATCTTTGATGGACAGAGTATGTCACCAGTATAAATGAATGGAAGTGCTAAGCCTTGCCTCAAAGATGTATTTTGGTGCATCAGTAAGTGTAGTGCAGGGTGATGTGAAAATCTACATCCTAGAAGACACAAAAAGTCAGCTGAGATGATCTCAGGTTTGATCTGGTTATCTAGCCTGAGGGAATCACTTAAACCACCTAAGTTTAAACAATTTAGGAGGCTATTCCCTGTAGATACTCAATAGTCACTGGAGGGAGACAGAGTCCTCTGTGAGAGCATTTAGGGACTGTTTTCAAAAGGAGCTTTTTTTTTTAACAGCTGTACAGGGTGTCCAGAAAGAGAACTTTTTCCTTATGTTGGTGGTAAGGCAGGGGTGACGTGGTGCTGATGTATGTACATTGCTCCTCAGCAACTGGAGGCACCTGAAAAGTACTTATACAGGTAGTGAGGGGAACAGGACAACCTAAAAGTGTTGTCTCAAGTGTCCCAGGAAACCGGGTCTCCAGGAGAAGGTGTGGTGTCTGCACAGAAGCAAACAAAGACAGTGTAATTGAAAGATTAAACTCTGCTCTGAAACAGATGTCAAGATGAACGGCATGCCTGGTTATTTAGATGTCAGCTCCACAACATACATTTCTGGGACAGGAGTGTCAGACTGTGAGGCTCAGTTTCATCTGTCTCTGTTGTTTGGGAGAGGTGGTGGTCTGCTGCAGGCAATGGGAGCCAAAGGTGGGGACAAAAACTGTCAGCACAGCCAGAACTGAGCTTTTCTTCATGCAAAACCAAGATGTAAAACTGTGTTCCTGAAAATGCGAAAATTTCAGCTGCCAAACCACATGCTCCTCTATACAGAAAGGAAAATCAAAACACACATACATTCAGTTACAAAAATTGCGGTGTTTCCAGTGTACAGGCAGTCCATAGTTTGGGACTGAGCTCTCATAGTATTTTGGGTGGCCTGATGACCCCTCCAGGGTCAACAAGGACCCTGTAGAAGTACTGTCTACTACACTTGGTAAGCCCCATGGTAAATAAGTGACCTGGCAACACCAGCTCCTGTCCTACTCTACCTGAGTCCCACAGCTCAGGTCTAGCCTCAACAGTGGCACTCAAAGTGGAAATGAAAATGCTAAAAGATTATAGAATCAGCTGGGTTGGAAAGGACCTCTGAGATCATAAACTCCAACCCTTGATGCACTACTGCCATGGTTAGTAGACCATGGTACTAAGTGCCACATCCAGTCTCATATGTACATTTAAGTTCCATTATTGTGTATCCTAAATGTTAAACTTAACTGTAACACAGCTATAGTCTTAAGCATAACTATACACTTGATTTGTCTTATTTAAATTATTGACCATATAGTGTTTAATTGCAAACTCAGATATAATTTTGAGTGATCCTCAAAGTCTCTTCAAACACACCATAGGCTTCTCTGAGAAAGAGCAGAGTGTCCATCTCTACATTCAGAGACTTCAGGTCAGAAAGAACCATTTGCATGACATAGTCAGATGTCTCTGTTTCCAAGATGTAGATGTTCACACAGGAAGATAAAATGAGCAATATTTTTGCTGAAAGCTTGTGAGCTGAGACCAGCAGCAGCACTAGCAATTACCACAGCTGCTCTTCCTGAGCTGTTGTCAGGTGTCCATTGAAACACAGAGTTGTTAACACAACCACACACAGAGAGAAGAGTGTGTGACTTTTTCCAGCAGCTCTAAACTTAGGGACTGTGGATCACACAAACAGTGGGTTTGGGTTTGTGTCACAACACCTGTCCTCATCTCCCCCACTTCGATAAGTACCTGCTCCTGTAGGAGAAAAGCAGCTCCTGCTGCTCATCCAGGAGTTGGAATGGGAGCACTAAGGAGGGATGCAGGTTTAAGCTCCCACCAGGGGGAAGAAGCTTTAAAAATCTTTCTCAAACTACTTTACCATTTTTATCTTTGTGAAACATATGCACCAGGAGCAGGGATTAACAAACTAAAGGACAGATCCTGCTTTCAGGGTACAGCTTGGACTAATGGGTCTGTGCAGCAAAACTGGCAGATGCATAAGGGAGATGTCTGGATGCTGCCAGGCAGTCCAGATCTTATCTGCCCACAGCAGTGGTCAGGCAGCTTCCAAGGCCACTGCAGAACATTACGGAAGTGCCTTTGAACAGACAGGTCCTACTCCAAAGCTTGTTGAAGGAAACTGAAGCCCTTTCAACACCTTTGATGAGTTTCATCTTGAAACATGCACTGCAGATCTGACGGGGCAGTTCAAGCAGACTGGTTATAAAACTATTCAATAATTCTGTTATTAAAATTGAAATTTTAATCTCATAGTATTCATAAAAAGTTACTTCAGAATCAAAGAAGAACAGGGTATAAGAACTCTACCTGTGTCTCCATCACCTGAGCACTCAACAGAGCAAAACAAGTTGCTTTTTTCTGTTTTGGGCAGTGTGAGGACACGATGAGATTTTCCCACATATTGTAGCAACAGAGAAGTGTTTTACACTGTAAATTAAACCCAGTCCTGCTTAGCCTGTACTCTGCTATAAAAGAGCATTAACCTCAGGGAAATGAAGTCTCCCAGGAGTGAGGCTGAGCCAAGGTACTGCTGTGCAAAGGCTGTGTGTCCATCCCCAGCTGACGATTTGCATTTACCAGCTAAAAGGTTGCTAAACCTGGTATAGTGAGCAAAGCACAGGAATGAGACCACCTGTTGCAACTGTACTCCAAAAATCAGAGGAATTTAGGGGTGAAGTATGAGAACAGATAGGGTGTTGTGTTTGTTTTTCATTTGTTTGTTTTTAATAAGGAGCAGGGGAACAATCTGAGGTCATTGACTGCTGAAGAGCAAGATCAGAGGAAACCCAAATGCCTGGGAGATGGAAAGGAAGGGTCTTCCTGAAGCCTAATGCCCTGTGACTCCAAAAAACAGGATAGAAAAACTGTGTAGGAGAGACAGGTACTTCTCCTTACTGAAAAATTACCTTCCTTATAATCAAGTAGGCTGGAGAAATCTGTTGTCATTCAGAAAGTGGGAAGAGAAAAAGTCTTGCTAATGCCTGTCTCTTCAGCAGCTATTCATAGATTATTTAAAGGAGACTGATGTTAACATTAGTATAAAAACTATTCAAGCTCAGCTATGCAGCTTTACCCCAGCTGCCAGCACAGCTAGAGAAATTTCTCAGAAACAGTTGGTCTGTTTATCTGTGTCAGAGGAAATAAGTGGGCAGCTCACACTCTGACATTTATAAAAACTTCCATGATAAGAGGCTATATTGGCTAAAAATGATCTGGAGGGTCATAGTGCCTACTGAAAAATTACCCCAATTTTAAGGAAGCTTTAATTATCTTTTATACAGCCTTATCTTTCCATGCTTGGCAAACAAACCAAATAATTATGATGCAAACTGGTTCTTCGTAGGATAAATACATTATTCTGTTCTTTCTTCCAGCTTCTGACTAGGGAAAAGTAATTTTTCAGTTAGTAAGGAAGCAGAAGGTGATTTTACAACTTAACACAGAGTAAACTAATTGGTGCAGCCTAATTGATACTTTTGTGTGTGTGTGTGTGTGTGTAGCTATAATAACCTAGAAACTGAGTCTTGATATCCTCAAGGGGATGTGTGATGAGAGCACAAGAACAATAATGAAATTACAAGTACAGAGAGAGAAGGAAGTTAACTTCCCTACTCTCATTTAGTATCTCCTCCTGCAGACCTGATATTCTGCTATTAAAAGTTTTCTTGTGTTTAGGAATTAACTTTTTAAGAAAACCTTGCTTTCAGGTGGCACCGTCTGAATTTGTCTTATTGTGAAGAGTTTCACTAGTGCTATCTCTTGTGCTCTATTCCAGAAACAATTGATGGCATCTTGCACTGTACAATCTTCAGACAATTACCCTCAACCTCCTAGGGAACAGTCCTTCCCTCTTTCTTTTTAGTATTTTCTCGGTAGGAGGTTTCTTGTGGGTACAGCATCAGTATCCCAGCGCTGCTCAGTTTTCAATTATACATCATTCCAGAAACACTGTACACTGTCTCACTGTGAGGGCTCTGTCTCCCTGTTTTTCTAGAGGACTTTGTCTGCCTAAAATAGTAAGAGCCATAGTAAAAAAATTGTTAGATTCTCACAGTCCTCCAAACAAAGCACATAGTAAACTACAAGCAGATATTATCTACAAGTAGATAACAATCTCCCATTACACAAGGTGTATCAGCTGTGGGGTACATGATGTAGCAGTGGAAGGGAGAACCCAGCGAAAGAAATAATCTTTTTCAAGAAAATGACTTCATTATATAAAAAACTTGAAAAGTTTTAGAATTATAAGCAGTTAATTATAGTTTCCTTGTTTCTTCCTTCAAGACCCTCATTCAGATGTTACTCAGCCTGGGAGTAAACAGCAACACATCCAAACAGCAACATGTAGACTGCCCACCAATTCTCAGCTGATTTTCTGATTGAAGTTATTTATCTCTCTATGATTAATTCTCATTCTAATATGATAGCATTCTTCCCTACGTTCTGCTAAGTTATACAGAAATGCTACCAGAAAAAAAAATTA
Organism: Lepidothrix coronata; assembly: GCF_001604755.1. Classification (NCBI taxonomy): domain Eukaryota; kingdom Metazoa; phylum Chordata; class Aves; order Passeriformes; family Pipridae; genus Lepidothrix; species Lepidothrix coronata. Next base: position 6,505,392 of record NW_016690217.1, read on the forward strand.
AAAAGAAACAAACTGGTACCTTGTATACATGTCATATTAAAAAAAAAAAGGGAGAAATCATGACAAGTGAATAGAAATTTGGGATATCATTTTGCATGAGGACATCTCCTTAAAAATAAATCCATACAGAAATGCTATTATATTACGTCATGTCTCTTTCCTGTCCTCCATCTTAAAATATGTTAGAAGGAGGTAAGAAATCCCTTAGGTCCAGCATAAAAAAAATGTATTGCATAGTCAAGGCTCAGAGCCAGGTCCTGCTCTTTGGTCACAACAACCCCATTCAGTCCTACATGCTGGGGGAAAAGTGGCTGTAAAGCTGCCTGGTGGAAAAGGACCTGGGGGTCCTTGTTGACAGTTAACATGAACCAGAGTGTGCTCAGGTGGTCACAGAGGCCAAGGGCATCCTGGCTTGGATTAGTGGCCAGCAGGACCAGGGCAGTGATTGTTCCCCTGTACTCAACACTGGTGAGGTCACACCTCCAGTTTTGTGTTCAGTTTTGGGCCCCTCACAACCAGAAAGACATTGAGGTGCTGGAGCAAGTCCAGAGAAGGGCAACAGAGCTGGGGAATGGTCTGGAGAGTAAATTACATGAGGAGCAGCTGAGGGAGTTGGGAGGGCTCAGCCTAGAAAAAAGAAGACTCAGAGGGGACCTTATCACTCCACAACTACCTGAACAGTGGTTGTAGCCAAGTGGGATTGGTTTCTTCTCCCAGATAACAAGCAATAGGACAAGAGGAAATGGCCTTCAGTTGAGAGGAAATTGTCTCAACTTGTGCCAGGGGAGGTTTAGATTGGATATTAGGAAAACTTTTCTCACCAAAAGGTTTGTCAAGCACTGGAACAGGCTGCCCAGGGCAGTGGTGGAGTCACCATCCCTGGATGTATTTAAAAGATGTGTGGATGTGTCACTTGCGGACATGGTTCCATGGTGAACTTGGCAGTGTTGGGTTAAGGGTTGGATCTGATGATCTTAGAGAGCTTTTCCAGTCTAAATGATTTTATGGTTCCAGCCAGGGCACATCTAAGGCAGTACAGCAGAAGGGTGATAGGGAAACGAAAAAATTTTTTTCGTTTTCCTGTTATCCATCAGGAAGAGGAGAGAGAAACAGCTGAATGTTTGCTGTGGCACTGCCTTCACTGACTATGCAAGTTGCTGGAGCACCTATTTTTCTGTGGCTTTCCTGTGGCTACTTTTCCCTAAAACAACAGTTGAGTTGTTTCAAAAGCTGCTGTTTGTATCACAGATTTCTGGGGCAGAAAGAATTTTGCCTTGCCTGAGCCATACTGGCATAACAATGGGGTCTGTGCCTTTCAGTGTCTTGAAGAATCCTAACTAAAGAGAGGGAATATTAGATATTTAACACATTGACTCAGGATTTTAATTGCAGTATGTATCTAGTATTCAACAGATAAGAGACTCAGAAAGGCCAGCAGTGGAAAGAAATTTCAATGAAAATCTCAGGAGGTCATTGATAGGTATCTGTTGCATGTTGGAAGAAGAAAAGACCTGCTAATTGCACCAAATCATAATATACCTGATGTATATCCACATTTCATCCTGAAGATGTAGACTGAATCAGCCACAAACACTTTTTCCTATGTTTTCAGGAGGCAGAGCACACACTTCCTCTGCTACAATATGTTTGCTGATCAGTCATTTTTATTCTGAAAACCTGGGCTTAAGCAGCACTGTTCTTCCTCTGTTCAAGGTTCTTTAACCTTTAAAAAGGGATTAGATGTCATTGCACTAGTAACTTTCATTACTGAATCTGCAGGTTGATCTACAGTTCTGCAAACTACCAATCAATTGCTATTTACACTTGTGAGTGACACCCACACAGCCATGTGAAAAACTCATTCAGGATTAAGTTTACTACTATTTAAATGTAACTTCAATTTTTTAACTATTCAAATTTAGAACAGTCAAACAGATTTCAAACAGATTTCAAGAAGATGGTACTAAAATGATGTTTGCAGACTATTTGCTTTTCTTGTATGCTTTTCATTTGTCCATCTATCTTCTATCTGTCTTTTACCTTCAGACAAAGACTGTTTTTCTACAAGAATTAAATAACTTGATAGACTGAATTGTTCAGCTAATATTCCAGGGGTATAAATACCAAAGAAGTCATTGCAGGAAGCTCTGTTTGACAAGGGCTCAGCCTCTGTCGCTACATGTTAAGGTAATACAAGACAGATTTTAAAAAATGATTGTTGTATTTATGCTGCATCTGTCATGAGCATTTCTCATGAGTTGCTAAATTACCCTTAGAAAATGATTTCATGGTTAGACTATTAATAAACTTGACTAGTTCACAGATTTACAGAGATACAAAAACATTTGAGGAAACTCCTAAAATATCCCAGTATACAAGCAGAGATATTAGAGGCAGTAAAAACCATCATTTGGCAGTCATTAAGCTTGATCCATGTAATGTATCTGTGATACTTTGCTCTAGAGTTTCTGCACTTAGCCCTCTAATTCTGATAAAATTACAGCATATCCTTTGTTAAACCAGTCAGTCTAGATATAGTAAAAAAAGTCTGCACAGGTGGATAATCCAGCATATCCATTTGCACGCTGGTCTGATGGGCTGCTTGCAGAAGCAATCTTAAGCTCTGACATGGAATATATGTCCTGATAATGTTGTTCTGTGAAATTTTCTGTGTAGCTGGGTACTCTGACAGTGAACAAAGATTTCATTATCTATTGTCTGTGTATATGTGTTTTATTCATTAAACACATGATGCCTAATTCTGGCATATTTACATATGCAACCAATTTTTTTTCATGGTGCTAGCAGTCTTGTTGCATCAGCTGGCACTTTGCAGCCAACTACAAATCAGTATTTTGAGTAAAGTTCTGGTCCATGATTGAACAGCAGGTATGTGAAATTACAGACCCACCTTTGCATTCATGTCACCCTTCTGTTTTCACTTTCCATCCCTATACTTACATACTGATATTTTCTCATTCCTGTATGTGCACATTAATTCCATCAATCATGCGTCCTTAACTGTACCCATGTGTCTGTAATTTATGCAGTTACTAATTTTTCCTGGCTGTTATGGAATAAACAGGTGCATGTTTACCCTTAAGTCAATTGGGTGTGCCTCACAATATTGGAAAATGTGAATCACAGAATCATTTAGGTTTGAAAAGACCTCCAAGATCATCCAATCCAACCTTTGGCTGATCACCACCTTGTCTACTAAACCACAGTACTAAGTGTCATGTACAGTCGTTTCTTGAAAACTTTTAGAAATGGTGACTCCACCACCTCCCTGGGCAGCCTGGTCTGAAGTTTAACAACCTTTTCATGAAGACATTCTTCCTGATGTCCAGCCTGACTCTCCCCTGACACAGCCTGAGGTTATGTCCTCTTGTCCTATCACTAGCTGCCTGGAAGAAGAGATCAACCCCCACCTTGCTACAACCTCCTTTCGGATAGCTGTAGAAAGTGATAAGGTCTCCCTTTGAGCCTCCTTTTTATTCAGGCAGAAAACCCCAGCTCCCTCAGCTACTCCTCGTATGATTTACTTTCTAGACCCTTCACCAGCTTCACTGCCCTCCTCTGGACCTGCCCTAGCACCTCAATGTCTTTCCTGACATTGGCCTTCTTGGCCACCTGGATGCACGCTGGCTCACATTCTGCTGGCGTTGACCAGGACAACCAGGTCCTTTTCTGTTGAGCTGATTCCCAGTCACGCTGTCCCCAGCCCATAGTGCTGTCTGGGATTATTGTGACCAAAGTGCAGGACTTGGCACTTGACTCTGTTGAACCTCATACCCATTGTTGGCCTCAGCCCATCAATACAGCCTGTCCAGATCCATCTGCAGAACTTTCCTGCCCTTCTGCAGATAAACACTCCCATCCAATTTAGTGTTGCATTTACTGAGGGTGCACTCAATCCCCTCACCAAGTTCATCAACAAAGATAATAAACAGGACTGGGCCCAACACTGATCCCTGGGGGACACCACTAGTGACCAACTGGCAGCTGGATGTAGAACCATTCACCAGCACTCTCTGGGCCCATCCATCCATCCAGCTCTTAAGTCAGCAAAGAAGCACCTGCCCAAGCCATGGGCTGCCAGCTTTTCCAGGAGAATGCCATAGGAGACGGTGTCAAAGGCCTTGCTGAAGTCCAGGCAGACAATATCCACAACCTTTCTCTCATCCGCTAGGTAGGTCACCCAGTCATAAAAGGAGATCAGGTTGGTCAGGCAGAACCTGCCTTTCCAAAACCCCTGCTGGCTGGGCCTGATCACCTGGTTGTCCTGTAGGTGCCGTGTGATCACACTCCAGATGATCTGTCCCATGACCATCCCAGACAATGAGGTCAGGCTGACAGGACTGTAGTTCCCTGGATCCACTTCCTGGTGCTTCTTGGAGATGTACATCACATTGTCCAGCCTCCAATCGTCTGGCACCTCCCCGGTTAGCCAGGACTGATGATAAATGATAGAGAGTGGCTTGGCAAGCTCTTCTGCCAGCTCCCTCAGTACCCTTGGATGAATCCCATCCAGTCCCATAGATTTATGAGTATTTAAATGGCTCAGCAGGTCATTACTTTCTCCTGGATTACAGAAGGTCTATTCTTCTCCCTGTTCCTGTCTACCAGCTCAAAGTGCTGCTTCCCTGAGAGTAACTGGTCTTACTGTTAAAGACTGAAGCAAAAAACACATTAAGTACCGCAGTCTTTTCCTCATCTTTGGTGATGTTTCCCCATGTGTCCAATAAAGGATGGAGATTTTCCTTGGCCCTCCTTTTGTTGTTGATGCATTTATAAAAACATTTTTTAATATCTTACACAGCAGTGGCCAGATTGAGTCCTAGTTGAGCTTTTGCCTTTCTAGTTTTCTCTCTACAAGACCTAATGACATCCTTGTACTCTTGTTGAGTTGCCTGACCCTTCTTCCAAAGGTCATAAACTCTCTTTTTTCCCCAGAATTCCTCTGAAAGAAAAGCTATGCTAAATGAGTTTTAGCTCTTGATTGGTTATGCATGCTGAATGCTTCATATGTATTGTATTCATTTCCAACACTGTAAAATCAATACACATAGTCTGAAAAAAAAGGGGTTGCAGGGAAAATTAGGATGGTTATATTACGTGATGTCTAGACCCAAGAAGTGCTATATGGGATCAGATCAAAATTCCATTTATCTCATTATCTTCTCTACGACAGCGGTTTACAGGGGACTCGAAGGGGGGAGAGTATTAAAAAAAAGGCATTTGGTTGAATTGTACCTTACAATACCTCTAATTTTTCAAAAATAAGCTGTGGAAAATCTTCCTTTACTGTAAGTGTATCATCAGGCTTAACAAGACAAATGGAGCTATGCCCTCTTAACTTATCTAGTCCCTTATGAACTTACCCAGGCTGTTTGCTTTCACAATGCTTTGTGGCCATAAGTGGCACTACTTAATTATACATAACATGGTCATCATATATCCTTGTGAACCTGCTGTCTGATGGTTTCTTTGTACATCCCATGCTTCCACTGTTTTTGAGAGAGAGCAGATACTATTTTCCTGCAGATATGCTGTCTCCATGCCAGACACACAAGGATATACTCTTGTTAATTTATTTTCCAAGCTGAAAACTCATATTTTACGTAATTTTTCCTTTTAAGAAATTTTGTCCCCAGCTCATCTTGTTCTGTATTCTTTTTGAGGTGGAGTAATATGTATTAGATCAAGGTAAAAATGCACTGCAATCCACTGTAAAAATGCAACCAACTGCAAAAAATGTCATAATAGTATTTCCTGGCTCTCAGTTCCTTACAAAAAAAAGCTAACATAGTGTAAAAAGCTGCAAAAAAAGTGACTTAGGCCTCCATCAAGGGGGGTAAATTTACTTCGGATGACTAAATGCCACATGCATTATATTTTCACAAGCTTATCTGTGAAGGTGCAGAGTGTTGCTTTGAGGCAACAGCCGATCTACAATCTCCTTCAAGTTTGTGTCTTAAACTTTGCTGGGTTAAAGTTCAGTGCCCATAGTCTGAAAGCACCACTGTAAATCAGGCTGTGTTTCCTTGGATACAAACTATGAACTGAACACACTTATTCCAGGAACCTCTTTTCAAGCTTCCCCAGATTAGCTAATATGTGATACAGGAAATTATAATTAAAGAAAGTGATGGCTTTCCTGATAAATAAGTGTCAGAGGTAACAAAAAAGTTGCATTTCAAGCACCATTCTTTTGACATATATTCAGATATTTAGGCATAGAAAGGCAGAAATTTATATGCTTTTTAAAGAAAAATTAAATTCCTTCCTTTGTCATGATTTTCTCAGTGGTTCAAAATGCAATCTGGTAAATGAATCAGTTGCATTTCTACTGGCCATCGCTGTACCTTGGCTTGTCAGCTCTCTGTAGCCGGATTCCAGATGATTTTTCCTTGTCTCCGCCTTAGGAGTTTTACTGATGCTTTTTGGGATACATTTTTGTACATGTCACAGGATGCTGTGTTTTCACTATAAGGGTGCACAACCTATCCTGAGCAACCCTCCTAAATACAGAAAATAATTAGCTATATAATATGTTGTAGTAACAAAATTATGGTTTATACCAATTATGTTTATCAAGCAAACATACTACCTTTAAGTTTTATCATCTTTAAGTTTTTCCTGCACAGTTAGATCTTCTATTCCATCACTTCTTGTCTTCAGACAGAGAACTGAAACCTGCATAGCTAACAGTGATCAAACACTGCCCTCCAGAAGGAGGCAATATATTTTGTAGTCTAAAAGAACTTATAGATCATTGTCCAGATAGACAGATACTTAAAACTGAAAATTCTGAATGAACAACAGATGGAAGCACAAAGGCAGAACAGGGTAGAAAGGACAATTACAATAGCACACTTTGCAGCCTTCAGAAGCAATGTATTAATTTCAAATTCAGCATTCGCATGAGTACCCTCATGTTAGCCTTCAGTATCTCTAGCAATCAAGGTGATGCAGAACAGAACTAAAGCGTGCTGCAAAATCTGCTGGAAGAGGAGGAAGAAATACCTTCAACAGTACAAATATTACTGCTAACCAAAATACCTGCTAAAAACAGAGTTATCTTGGATGTGTTTACATGGACTGCAGAGAAAGCACTACAGATTTACCTATGCAGGTGCTCTGACTTAATGTAAAGCACCAAGTGCAGTAGATAAGTACAAAATAAATGTAGCCCTATGGCTAAGCAGTCTGAGCTTCCCAAAATCAGGGACTCCAGAAAACTGGACTTCCATAAATTGGTTTAGATGAGAGTGGGTAAACCCTTGATACATTGGTAAATTCCCACTGAATTGATGAGGAACAGGTCAACAGAGACAGGAATAATATTTTTTTGCTGCTTATAGACTTAATGATCTGATCGTTCTGAAATCATTTCTCCTTTGGATTCTCTCATCCCAAGTATTTTTCCTCTGGAAATGTAGGCTTTGTGTCTGAGGAAGGGTTAGGTAGGAATGAGCCACATTGCTAAGTCTGTGCTCTTCTTTATGGGACACATGCAGCAACTGTCTCAGCATAGTTTCCCAGTTCTAAAGAGATGCTATGTTGATTTTTGCTAAAGAAAACAAAAGCCCCAACTTTTTGGGGAAAGCAAACACTCTGGATGGAGAAGGTATGTGGCTTATTTATCTCTGAGTGTACACTTCACAATTAGTTTTTAGGAAGACGTGTGAGCCTAAAGTGAAACAGCTTATTTAAAGAACTGGTGACCTCCTCTTTTCCACTGTAACACAATTTTAAGAATTGTTTATAAATACAGTTCACAGAGTTTAAAGCAAAGTAAACAGTATATTTTTGGTTATTTTTTTCTGGAGTAATAAATAACAGAACAAAGTATATAACAGACTCTATTTGCTAAGTAATTCCTTTTCCAATGCAGGTATAGCATTATCAGTAGTAATCACACAGATGATTGATTGCAGAAGGAAGGACTCCAGGATATGAATTTTCTAAGACTATTACACTTCAACTGCATTTTCAGAAATATTTTGCTTATTCTTGCCGATGATGACAAAAAAGTGATTTACTTGAAAAAAATGTATTATGTAGGAAAACCAATGACATTTAATCTTTGTTTTAGCATCCAATTACTATGCTGTGTCCAACACTGCAATACTAGAAACATTTGTCTTAAAAGAAATTGTCATGAAAAGGAACAAGTAAATAACAGCACAGCTGTTTTCTTTCATAAACATCTTTAGAAACTAGGCCTTGTAATGTTATTTTTGAAATTGCCACATTCACCAGCCACATTAAGTTATTAATAGCTTGCCTGCCTCTGGTATGAAAACACATCTTGTTAAAATAAAGAGACTCTTTTATTCTTAGACTCCAAAACTATACATATTAGTCAGTAAAAAAATATTAAAAAACTCAAAAAAAACTAGAAAAAAGTCCATAAAGGGTAATAGATTAATTCTGACACAGTCTCTATACAGTTATTTTGGAGAATATAGACAGAGCATAGAACCAATGATGTATTATTTTAACACAGAGCGTGCTTTTTTTTAAAGGGTTTTTGCATGGTCCTCTCCAAGGGTAGATTCACAGGACACGTATGTACAGGAGTGAGATAATGCCTGGCTTTTGGTGTTTAGTCACTAAGTCCTCTGCTAATCAGACAGAGACAGATTCAGATGGCCTCACTCCAAACGACACTGACTCCAGAGCAACAACGGAGTTTCTCTAAATTGGTGGGGTGATGTGTGCCAGAAAAAGGTGCTTAGCTTTCAAAGCAAGCACAAGTAATGGGTAGCGGGACCTTGAGGCAGCTGCTGGCAGTTAAAGTGCTGATTCTTTCACGTGTTACAGTGCAAAACAGTGAAAACTGAACACTATTTAAATTAATAAAAAAATGCACCACAGACACCGTATCACTAAGAAAGCCAGTAACTTTACTGATTTGTCTGCAAAATACAAATTATACCTTATTTCCAGCAGGAGAATCTTTTGAAATTTTCCCATTTTTGTTCACTACAGACAGCTGAATTAAGTCCCTTGAGATACACAGATGTGGTTTAACTTAGTTATAACATCTTGTCATCTAGTGGCGACAAAGTCCAGCTTATGCCGCTGTGAGCCTCTACTTTAATATTTGTTGCAAATGCTTGTATGCTCCCATTTACAAGCTATTTTGTTATCACCATTGTTTTATGGAAGCAAATCCCCATGAAAGAGAAGAAAAAAAGAAAAAAAAAGGATACAACAAACCATCTGAAGCAATCCAAGTGTAATGCCTGCAGTAATCCAGGTCTGATAATAGTTAATCCACAAAGGACTCTGGTACTGCATTTTTTATTTTTAATTTTTTTTTTAATGACTTACTTAACTGACCTTTTTTTGAATCAAACTGAGGTACGGATCAGTCTGAGGTATGACAAGGGAAGGCAGAAATGCAACACCTGATTATGAAAATAATCAAACAGATACTTTTGATGCAGAAAGTCTGTGGCTCAAAGCTTGGATTGCTCCACATCTTTGGTTAAAATATATTAACAAAAGCCTTTTATTACATCTACAGTCTGAAGCATTCTAACAGACACCAATGTTCCATCAGTCCTTCAAGAGACCTGTAGTGGCCAGAAATTAATGCCATATAACCGACGACATCACAGCAGATGGCACAAACAGGAACAGATGAAATATGCCATGTTTAGGCAACAGCCTTTATTGAGGTTTCAAGTGGCTTTTAAAAAATTACAAAGCATTTACCTTCCACGCGAAGTAAGAAGGAAAACAAAACAGCTGTTAGACTATAGATAAAAGAGGGTATATAGGATAACACATACAATACAAAAGGGTTGACATCCTTGAAAACAGCCCATGAGTTCTTCTATTCATATGCTCACTTTACCTGAAAAAGATCTGAGGACAACAGATAGTTTTTATATTATTCATTAAAAATTGCTAAATTCCTCTTCTGGGAAAAATATAAGCCATTTTTGTTATAAAACGCAACTTTTGAAAGACACTGAAATGACAAAAACTTTACTGCGAATGGCTCAATGCATACAATATACATGTTGTGCAGCTAGGGTATATCATATAATTGTCACCAGCAATTAAAGACTAACTGACAACACCTTTTAATAGGGGTTAGCTTAGCTATAACAATACTTGCAGATGTCCAGAATGCCACTTCAGGTGTTTGAACTTACAATTAAGAATGTTGCCTAAAACATTATATAGCATGGGTTAAGGTAAAGTAAATGTTAATACTCTTTCAGGGCTCTGCCCCAAACTCCTTAAATACAAAGGAATCACACAATAAACCCAAATTAGCTTTGCAAATACAATAAATGGTAAGGTACAGATAAAGGAACAAGAAAGGTAGACAGTTATAGTTTACAGAAAGTGACTTCACAATCAAAGTTGTGCTTCTTATCATTAGATCAGTTTGCAAATATGCATTATCCCCCACAATTTTGCCAGTATAAGTTAGTTGCCCTCTGCAGCAGGAACAAGAGGGCTGACTGGCATTTGTTTTCACGTGATTCTGTTCTACTTGTGTTTATACAAAAATCACTGTCAGAGTTAATATAAATTGCCCAGGCAATACTTTTCACGCTACTTTCTGCTTAGTTACTTGCAGTAATATATTACACTGCATCTTCATTAAATATGATATCTTTTTTTTTCATGCGTTGCTGAGGCAAATCGCAAGGTAAACTATTAATATGGCTATTCTTCATATATCAATAGACCAAATCCCCTTCCCCACTGACAAGTTTCTACTACAATACCAATAAAGTTGTATTTTTTTCTTGAAATGACAAGGTACATTTGTGATATATTTGCATATTTTTGACACACCAAAGTTTAAAATTCTCAGAAGAGATTATGTGTATAGATTCATCTGAAGGTGAAGAAAGTGGTTTCAAAAACAGGTCTTTTTGTGTTTTAAACTTAATCATGGGCCCCATTTGACTTTTTTTTTTTTTGCTTTTTTCTTTTTGTTTTTGTTTTTTTTTTTTTTTTTAAACATGCGTATCTTTGTTTACCCTGCAGTTTGCTCCACGAGATAAGATAGACGCATTAGTAGCACAGTATTCTGCTTAAGGAGTTTCCAGATTATACACTAGCCCCTGCACGGCTGAGAGTGCCTGTAAGGCAGGCTTCTGTAAAGTCATGATAAGTGAAGAGCCTATGTCCTAATGCACACCGTAGTCTGATCATCATTCTCTACTACAGAGAGGTACACTCCATCATTGAGCAGTGCACAGCAACTGCACACATAGTTGGAAAAAAGAGTGTGGATTTCCCTTAACAAAATATTTTGTGTTGACATTTCACTGCCGCAGCTATATCCTTCATCATGGTGTCAGTGTATGTAGGCGAGACCTGGAAGGACTCTTGAAAAAAGGAGATATATTACAGTTTTACTATGGCACTAACATTTTGCTTAAACACTTTTCCCCTCCAACAGAAAGATTAAACTGAAACACTTGAATACACCATTTTTTCTTCTAATAAACAAGAGGGACAAAGAGGGACTTGAAGAAAATGACACATTCCCTCTGGTCAATCTATAGTCAAAGGAACAATATGAGGCTGGACAAAATGTGGATGCCATATGCTAAAGCAAGTCCTGCTCCGGTGTAAACATACAGGGAGCGTTGCTCAACAACGTGCCCACTGTTAGATGACGTGACTGCAGAGGTCCGTGAGAACCAGGGACCTGATGGCCAACATTGGCTGTGTAAGATCAATCGACTTTGAATGATCCTCTAATTGATGATGTCTCTAGAAGTTTCATGTCTGTGAGAGAGGGGAGTAATCTTTATACAAGGCACGTTTGTGCTGATCCCTCCCTTTGCCTCTCTCTGCTGCTTCAGCACATATTCACTTGCACTCACGTAGCTGACAGCCGTTCGAGCTGCACACCCAATTCTGACAGGCAGAATACCAGCTTCATTAATGAGAAAGGGCCAAGTTACGCCACTTTGTCATTTAACCCATGGAAAACTACAAGATACGCAGGACATTAAGTAATAGAAGGGCCCTTAACTTGTACAATGCACAAAACAGCATGAAAGAACTAATCAGTATATACAATGGATCGCAGTTCACCCAAATGATTGTAAAATGCTGTATTAAAATGATTTAGGTTGTTACACCGTGGGTAAAGTCTAACTGTTTACAGATCAGTCTTTCAACAGCTGACTTTGATCTGTAAAATGTATACGCAGTAAAAGAAAACCGAAAGAAAATAGTTAAATGTGCAACTGCACAAATATAATTCCCCACTATTAAGATAACAAAAACTTTTGCTATTACCATAATTATTATATATATTAGAAAGCTATACACAAGCATGTTAATTTCACAGATTTTTTTAAAAGATTCTTAATATTTTATATAATTAGAAATACACATTTCAAAACCAAAACTTCTGCAAAGAGAAAACAGTTATCTTGGTTAGCAAAGCATGGAGTTCCTCAAGACTTAGGGTAGTGCTTTCTATACAAAAAGTCCTTTTTTGTTTGTTTCTTCAGGACTGTTTAAAAGATTAGCAAAGCTTTCAAGGAAAAAAGAACACATTTTGGCTTAAGGAAACTACAAAAGCCACAAATGCTTTGCAAACTCTGTCTTACTTCTTAATATGAAAATAAGCAAAATGTAATGTACATATTTGTATACCTTTTTTTTTATTTAATAAGTGATGCAGACCCAGAATTTTTAAAATTAAATATATCAGCCCTCGAACTCAATATTTTTACAAGTATGGTCCTCTTTAAACATTTTGATCCTTTTTAAATGAGTCCCATACTCTAAAAATATGCTTGCATGTTTGTGAGCATTTTCAGTATGTTAGGTGACCCAGTCTCTTTCTAGCATCAATTCATGGCCACCCAACTGCTGGGTCTGTCAAAACATCTGTACATTTTCTATATGTTGCATAACAGCTGCTTTCTCTCTCAGTAAAGATCTGCCATTTCTGGCAAATGTTTTCCTTTTGTCTATTTACATGTAAATAACGTTGAACCTGCAACATGACACTATCTATTGTAACATACATTTTGCAAGGGAGCACAACAGTGAAAAGAAGTTAGCCTTAAAATCTAGTTTGTACAAGTGTTCTGTTGTACAACTCAAGTGCTAAGCTTATCTCAGCATTTCTGTTTATCCTTATACTGCATCACTGAGGCAATTTAAAAGTACTTTTACAAAACAGAGTACCTGACTTTTTTTTTTTCACACACAGCACATATAATGCATATCGACCCCTCCCCCCTCCCCCCATTAAAGTATAGCACACACACACTGCAAGAAAAAAAAAACCAACTAATAGGTAATAATGTTATCATGTTGCCCATCCTTCAGAGAGCCTCATGCGCTTGACAGAGGGGCTTTCCCTTTCGTCCGGCGAAGGTCTGGTGAGTCCAATGGGGGAGTGGAATTCGTTCCGGTGATCTTCTCGGTCACTTCCATCATAGGAACTGCTACAGCTGCTCAAACTGTCAACAGGAGATCTCCCCGCCTCATGGCGCGTGTGCTGTGGGTATCTCGATGGTGTGGTGGTACGGTCTCTAGGAGGAGAAACAGGTTCTGACTTGATGTTGAGGCTTTGAGTAGAAGGCAGGGAGAGATTTGTACTCTGAGATAAATGAGTGCTAGTGCAAGCTCTGTAGGAGGAAAGGAAACCCAGTTACAGACGGAGGAGGCATGGAGCCCCCAGATATGCACAAACACTCACACAAAACACCAGTGTAAAGGCTCGCGCAGGACAAGCGCGCACAGAGAGCACGAGGACTGTTGTACAGGCAGAATTCACAAATTCCAGGAGATGAAAGCACCACAATGTGGTTGACTTGAGTGGGACATGACCTCAGTTTGGAAGGATGTCTTGCTTTCAATCTCTCTGTCTCCTTTTATTTTAAAATCAAATGTCACCACAACTTTGGCGAAGCGAGCCTTTGCACTGTTGGAACCACCTGCAGGTTTCTGTGCAACTAATGCTGTGTGTGTGTAGCACTGGCTGAGACGGGAGGCATGGGCTTTATGCTGGGATGAATCCAATTAACTTGAACGCACCCAACTGCTTTTATCGCTCTTCATTTTGACATGTGACTTCAAATGCAAAACAGAAACAAAAAGAAATCTGGCCTGGTACTTTTTACACCTTTACCTTTCAGAATAGAGTTAAAATTACTGGTCCTAGCATCAACAGGAATAAAATAGCATAGACATGTGAGGACTGAGATATGGTTCTGCGGTTTAAATCTATGAATCTGTAATTCAATCCAGAACACTTTTGCATAAACCACCAAAGAGAAGCTGAAAAGTACTGTCAGAGGCCTATACTGTTTGTATGTAGGAGAGACAAGCTCAGAGGATGCTGGTAGCAGACAGAATACTACACTGAAACCTTTTAACTTTTTCAAGGCAAGCTGCATAATTATTCTAAGGTCTTTTTTTTTTCTCCTGTGCATTTTTGTGGACAGGTAATGGTAGAGGAAAGATGAAACAAACAGGGAGGAGAGTGAATACTGAGAACATGCATCATCTCTGGAAGAAATGAGCTCACTTGTATCGGCAAAATATTTTGTACAAAAGCACCACCTCCTGTCAAAACCTGACCTTTTGTTATTAAAATAGAGTTCTCGACATGCAAGTTCCATGTCCCAAGTTCCACTTCAGAGACCATCTGCTAGGCTGAAGTTAGTGTCTAACCTCAGAAACACAGTTTCAAGGTTTCTACTCATGAGTTTTTATTTATACATGGGGAGGAAGGCAGTAGGGGCAACAGACCACTTGGCTTCACAGGATTTTAAACCCGAAGCCATATGCAGGCATTTTTAATGCAAGAAGGTGCAACCCTGGGATTTGGAAGCAATTTTTAAGCATGTAGAAGACACAGTTAAGTTTAGATGTGGTCTTTTCATTTATTGAAATACTCCACTTTTCCTGGTATCTCATCAGCTGAGAACTGAGATTAGCTTAAACAACATTTACTACTATGATGAAAGACAAAATGGATTTTTTTTTCTTCTGACAGATTTAAAATAAAACTACATGGCTTCAATATTGAATGATATCAGCTGCTTTTATGAGGAATTACTGCAGTGTTTAATAATGAATGGATCCTGTTAGAAACTAAAGAGAACAGGATGCTCTACCTCCAATGGCTTTTATCTACCCTTCATTCCTATACAGATGATAGTGCCAAATCTGCAACAAGCCCTTTCATAAATTATGGAGTTCAAGAGTAATAGCACTCACAGTAGCAAATGTAGCATTTATTCTTATTTTTTTTTCTTGTAAAGAGTACATTTTCTTTGCTTTTGCTTTTGTAGATATTAAATTAACACATAGAGAACACTGTAAATATAAGACTTTGGCATTCCAACTTAGTGGAATATTCCACTTTTCCTGAAAACTTGTTAAAAAGAATCCAACAAGAATCAAATATACATTTATGCCCCTTTTTTCTTTTGCTTTTAATTTCCAGTGACTTAAATTTTCAGTTGCTTAGGAGATCCTAGGACTTTACCTGAGTAAACAAGCTGTCAGTTTAGCATGTATGATAAGATTACATATGATTTTAGATGCTAAGCTTATAGCTAAACCTGAAAGTCCCATTATAAAGGATGGTGGAGCCTGTGGATTTGATTTAGAAGTGTTTGATTTGAGCAAATGACATGTCACTTTGCATGCTGGGGATAACTAAAAAACCCATGCTAGATAAAAATAACCATATTCAGTCAAATGTGTTCACATGGAACACACTTGCATTCTATCATGTGACAGCCCCCAACGGAATAAATCTAGAGGGATAAGCTGAATTTTCAATGAAAGATAGCTAGTATTGCTGTACTGCAATATTGCCTTTTTAACAGTGCTTCAGAAGTGAATATGAGAATGCATTTCTATAGACTTTTCTATAGATTCCTTGTGATTCATGAGCAGGGTTACATAAATACCTGGCATACAAATTGGAGTCAGTTTTATAAATGCTTCAGGTTGATTTGCATTTTGAACATTTTTTTTTAAATAAATTTAAAAAAGTTTAAGAAGTCATTTTGGCAGGTCAGGACTGAATTTTTGAGGTTTAAAACAATATAAATAAATTGCAGCAATTATTTTTATTCACAATATTTTTTCTTTTTAAATATAGTCCTTTCCTGCTGAAACTATTTCTGAGTTTTAATATCTATTTATTGGACTGTAATTTACATTATTTCATTAACATTTTCTGAAATATTTTTCTGAGAATCTCATCTAAGCTAAAATGGTCTCTTACAAGGGAAACCTACTGTTACACATATATGTGAATGGTGAAATAATACATATTTAGCCTTTAGACCCATATTCTAACCAGAGGATTGATCTCTATTTAAAATAGAAGGTCTATTATAAAAAAAGAGAATTGTGCCTGTTACAAAATGATTTAATTTCCTGTATACGTGTGTGAGTGTACAAACAGCTGTTTGCACTGATATGTATCAATGTATATTTTACACTGTTGCTTCATGTAATTACATGATTTTTGTTCAAGCACGACCTGTTTTTATCATTTCAAACCTACACTAAATTCTCTGGAAAACAAATAAGATTTGAATACAGGAAACCCACTGAGAAAATAAAGGAAATGACTTCAAATGTTTGTGTATAATTATGTGCACTCAGTAGGTGCCCAGCAGTCCACTCATGTTGACATCATCACCTTTTTCCATATATCGTATGAAAATACTTCATTTCATGGGGACAATGAAGAAAATGAATGTTTTAATTTGGCACAGCAGTTCCTGTTGAGACCAGTGTAGTGAAAATGTGATGTTTATTTAGATTATGATGGGCACATGGAGAAATGCTGGTTCCTATCTGGGTTCCACATGGAAGAACTACACAGCTCTGCTGTGTGAGAGGTGGGGAGCACGACAGGGTGTCGTGAGCTTGGGAGTTTGGTCCTCACTGATACCAGTGAGATCAGTTCTGTGTGTGTCTCCACCTGTTTGAATCTCCAACTGGTATTGAAGCTTAGCATGCACAGGTAGAAGTGCAGGTCTGAGTAGGTGACGAGTGTGGACATGAACATGCACCAAGTAGGCTTTTCCAGGAGGAGAAAGTAGTCTATTGAAGGAAGACGGAGCCTGACATACCTACACACTTGCATCTCTAAATTAGTTTACTTTCTCATTTCATGTAATTTTTCCCCATAAATACAAGTAATGAACCATTGAAAATTCATTGCAAAATTTAGTTATGCAACTTTAGTTACATGCTAATTTGTAGGTAGGAGAACAGAGGATATTTTTGACTTGCTAACAATGCAACCTTCCTCCCCTTTGTTTTTTCTTTAGGTAGATTTTTTTGTTGTTGTTGTTTGGGTTTTTTTAATACATATTTTTTTGGTCAAAGTAACAGCAGAATAAGAATTTCTGTGTCATGGTATTTTGATTAGCTCTCACACATTAGGATTTACACTTTTTAAGAAGACCTTTCTAAACAAATAGTAACATGAAACTGAATCACTGGAACATCTTATTTCCAATACAGGCGTAAGAATAAAAGGCTCAACCTGAAATATATGAGCTTTTTATTCAACACAGGCAGATTGGTAGAACTGATACAAATTCATTAAACATGATGTCACTGTACATAAATTTTTCAGTAAAAATGCTTCAGTGGAGGATATTTGCCTATATTTAGCTGCAGTTATTATATAAACAAAAATAATCATTGCTAAGTAATAATCTTGCTATCTAAGGGTCACAGAATAAGTCAACAGTACATATTACTTTGGAAAATTTCCATGTTTGGAAATTTGGAATTTCCATGTAATGGATTTGTGACTAAAACTTTGAATCCTCTATTACAAAGTTCGGAATGAATTTCTCTTCTGGTTATCAGCAATTAATTTCTGTTAGACTCTTTGGTACATGTGAAACAAGCAGTAACCCTCTCTATAAGAGACATTGAAGCAATATTCAGATCAAATCCCAGAGTCTGGGAGGGAATGATTTTCAATAGAATTTGTATGTATCTTTTTCCAGATGCAGACTCATTTAAAAGACCATGAAAATACCATTTTGCTTTTTAACCTAAAAAGTTGAAAAGTCTATCTTGTTTTAATGTTCCAGTTATATCCAGGCTCTACATTGTTATGCTGTTCACCAGGCTCTGCAAAATGCCAAAAGCTGCACAGACAGGGAAAACGAACCCTGTCCTCAGGTATTTGCCCTCAAGTAAACCAGCACTAGTATGGCTGTTAATTGCAGAGTCAACCTGAATTAAGAGCCAGGTTGCAGAGATCTTTTCCAATTACCTTAAAGATGGTTCTGACAATGCTGCTGAAATTGTTGGGGACTTATCTAGAGCATGCTAATACATCTAATCCTGTCCTATTCTATTACTAACCAAATTCTTCTGTCAAGCACTGCAGAAGTAGAGTTGGTTTTCACCTTTAGACTTTGGTGAAAAACAAAACCTGAAGGAGAACTAGAATGTCTCTTCCACTAACTCACCTGTTTTCCCACAGATCTTTACAGCCTACTGTTAACAACAAACATCTCACAGCTGCCAAATCTGTTCAGTATAGGACCTGAGACAGCAAAGTTGTCAAAAGCTTTCTAGATGTAATTTCTCAAATATATGAGGATGACTGTAATTTTGTTTGATTTTTAAATCTTCCTGCAAATTCTAGCTCAGCTTGACATGGACTGAATATGTTCTATATAATTTCAAGTTTTTCAAATAATCCAAAAGTTAGCACAGGTATTTTTGCATGCAGAACTCAGTGACTAAAATAAAGGTTTATGATTTTCTGCAGAGATAGAAGACTTCTCCAGAACTGTCAGTGAAGCAGCTTTCATAGCTGAATTCATTTACGAATCACTGAAAGAATATTAATAAAAATAGCAACTCAGAATATATTCCACAGCCACAGTCATTACACTTTGACGTTCTGTGATATGGATTAGAAACAAATCATGATGTGTGACATATCTGAAAAGGCATGTAGTTAGTTTAGGATTTAATTTATACATTTTTTTGGTTAACCAAATAGCCTTATTACATTCTTAGGTATGCCACTGAAAACAATCAGCTTATTGTAAATTTATACATCAATATCGAATGTGAGCTTTCAATCCAAGACTTTATTTATGTCTTTAGTTGAACCTTTAGTCTGAATGCTGCCTCAGAAACGGTGCAAACTCAAAAAGAAAACAGAAGTGTAAGAGAAAGATATTAAGACTATTTCTTCCTATCTCAGCAACTACTTCAATTGTATATTTTTATATCATTAGTATCTATATATACTTATTTATATAGAAATGAGTTTTAATTTTTTTTTCTTTGAGACACTTGTACAGCTGTCCTTAAAAGCCCAGATTGTCTGTACATGGTAAAGATATCAAAATAAGTTACAAAAAACATTTGGATAAACTAGAAGGAGAATTTTGAAGTTTAAGCCACATTTATAGTATTAAACAGTTCCACATTATGGCAACCATCTTGAAGAAAAAATAGCATATGTGCAAACACCTCTTTCTGAAAAAAAAATTCAAATGCATCTGAATTAAATTACCCCTCATAAATACACTTCTGCTGTTTTCAGCTTCTATTTTTGTAATTGAAATTTTTAAAATTCAAACACGCCTACTCATACAGGCCTATGTGTGCCACACTGGTGCCTGCCTACGTTCTTACTCAATAGAAATTGAAGGTATCAGAATTTTTGAAAATCATACACCTGTTCACTTCAATGAGCCAAGACATTGCATGTTCAAGAATGCATTAGGTGATGTCTCTCTGTGAATTTTCACACTTCTAAAGATCGTGAAATGATTGAGCAGAGTGCTTCTCCAAAACTTGAATAAATGCCTCAAAATTAGCCACTAGAGGGCAGGAATACCTGTCCTCCTCAACACCAGCACATCACAATGACTTTTGTGGGCTCACAGTTCTGAGGCCTAATTATGCTATTTTCTCATAGAAATAATTTCCAAAGAAATTAAACTTGAATGTCAGAGTTGAGCAGAAGGGAGTATGTGATTATTAGATTAGGTTAAGGCTTAATCTCAGGTCAAATAATTGTGTAATTCTTACTTGATTAAAAATATTTAGAAAAATTTCAAGTTTACTGTAAATGTTTGTGCTACAGTAACTGGAAATAAAAAGCATAAACAGCAAAATATAGCAATAGTACAATAGGGGTTCAGCTTGGTTTTAGTATTGAAAAAAAATGCTATTTAAAGAAATAAAAACTAAAACATAGAGAGTACACTATTGAGAAAATGTCATGGACACAGAGTAGCTACTTAGCAAACTTTACATTGAATACATAGTTCCAGTTTTGCAAAATGGAATTTTTACACAGAGTAAATATGTGCTGATATGTTATCTTGACATATTTTACATTTGGAATTACTGGGGAGACTGAAGTCATTCTAGGACAGTAAAAGAAAGAAAACACTGCTTACCCCAATTGACTGAGGGCAGATGGTGGCATGTTGTGTAGGTGTTGCTGTTGCCAGCCAGTCACAGAACCAAGATGAAGAGCACTGGCTGTGTTAAACCCAGAGAGAGATGATATATCTGCACTACTCAGAGAATATTCTGGATTTGAAAACAGAAAGACAATAATTAAGAGAGAATTAAAGAGGAAGCAATTAAACAACAACTAGCATAGTAATGTTCACGTCATTTTATAAGCCTTTTAATTTTAATTACACCAATCACATTAAGTTGCAGCAGAAAAAGCAAACCTTCCTCTTCCCTCAACTCATTAACTTGGGAGCAAATAATGCACTAATAATTATTCTGTAATTTAGCAGGGCTTTACTGGGTTTGAAAGATCCAAAGCATTCTTAAACTGTATATCCACCATAACTACAGATGCACTGTCAGAAAGAACTGAAGAACATAATATTTGGTTACAGTCTTCCTTGTAGAACCCAGTAGGAAGCCTGTTTCTGAACCGTAGCAATACACAACAGGAATTGGAATGGATCTCTGGAGGCTTCATTTCTTTGCCCTCCCAGGTAACTCTGTGATAGCCCACAAAGTTACTGAACTCTGGTGTGGAGACACTGAAGCTGCTCCTTCCCACTACCCCCATGGTGTTAGGATGGTGCACTCAACCACATGAAATTACTTCTAAAGAAGACTAAGAACTGTCTTTTAAGTTACTTTTTTAAAAAATTTTATTAAAGCCAAGGAAAGAAAGCTACCAAATCAGTCTTCCATTCAAACAAGACAGTTGACTTCAAAATAGACGTGTCTGAAGTTAGTGACAGGTACAGAATAAGCAAATGTAGTGCAAAAGCATATCAGCTATGAATTTTTCAGTTTCTCCCAAGGAACATTAGCTAATTCATTAGTACTAAGATAGACACTTGTCAGCACCTTGCTCCCTCCCCCATCCTTTGCATCCTGCATGCATACTTACCAGTACCATATGTTGTTGAGATTGCTGATGGGTATCCTCCCATCCCTTGCCCTGGTAGAGTAGGAGTTGCTACGGAAACCACTGGAGTAGCCAATGACTGAGCAGACTGGGAGTTATTTATCCTTTGATTCTTTTAAAGTAAGTAAAATAAACATATTATTGACTAGTTTTAAGTCAGTTGAGTGTATTTGCTTTCTGTGTATGTTCTGTGCATGAGAAATACAGGCTGATACAAATTTCTAGAAATTAATCCTTTAACATGTGGCTTTGATGAACTCTGCCAACCCTACCATTTACAAGCCTTCAAGAGACCAGTTGTCACCATAGTAACACATTACATCAGTATCTCCTAGGTAACTGAACTTATAAGATTGCTTTTATTGTGGGTAGAAGAACAGATTGTGAAAAACTTATGAAATATATAAGCTCAATTCCCAGTGTTTTTCTTTTCACTCAAACAGAAAAAAACCAACCACAAACATCAACAAAACCCATAAAGCAAAACAAAAAAAAAAAGGTGAAACAAAAGCCCCCAAACCCAGCTCCACTGGATTTTGAAAGTCCAGATTGCTGAACACTGAAGTCTTACCAGTAGATGGTGCTCTGACTATTTCAGAGTAGTTTTTGTCATTAAAAAAACCTTCAAGACTCCTAGGTAGCACAGCAGTTACACACTTATCTTTAACTCAAGGGCATTAGATGTTGCACTGTAAAAATTACACTAGAGAATTCTAATTCTGTGAGTGGCAGGATAAAATGACCAGAGAGCCACCATAAGGCTGCACCACCTTTAACAATACAAGTTTACATGCTTTCAAAGCACCAGTAACAAGAAAGATTAATTCTAGCAGGCATAACTTGAATATGTGCAACAACTACATCTGGTCTTCTATACTGTTGTATTAAGAAAAATTACAATGATCTTTGTGTTCACAACATACTTATTATGGTAATGTTTTCCATTTTATTTCAACCAACATTTCACTACATAATGAAAAATAACTGGTTTTCTTTTCCTTGTTGTTAAGATGAACATCATTACCACTTACCAGAAGCAGATCAACATCCTCAGACTGATTGCATAGGAAAGGAGTGTTAAAAATTAGTGAATATAAATATTTACCAGGATGCAGGTTTCTGGTTTAGGGTTTAGTTTCATCTGAGAGGGGTAGCAAATTAAACACTTTCTGAGCATAGTTTGGAAAAATAACACCTCATAGATCTCTTATTTGTCCTTCTAATGGAATGTTTGTCTCAGCTGTAGGAGCAATTTATCCATTTTTCAGCAGAAGACTTTCTCTAAGAATTCATTGTTTCTTCCACAGTCCCACTGGTTGCAGACTGTCATGCTATACCTGACCACTCACAAAATCCCCCGGGAAAATATCTGTTTTAAGGGCCTTGAAATAAATAATTTGATGCAGACAGCTTATTACCACCTTGCTTGACTTTGAGTATTGCCCTGTAGGACTATTTGGTACTTATTCGCTTAGAAGGCAGCATCACATTTATGGGGGGTTCTAGTTTGATAGTTAATTTATTTTCCATTGAGATAAAGTAACCAATTTGGAAGTTGTTTTAATAATGTCTGTTACATAATGGAAAACTGCATTTATACTGTCGCTTAAATTTACCATCAAGATACTTTTTAGATTAAGCTCACTTTAAATATTAAGTCACTCACAAAAGATTTACTTGCAAACACTAACTGACTTTTGGAAGGGAACTACAAGACATGCACATGAAACCATCCCTAATCAACCTTCTAGCACAATATCTTGCATAAATTTCACTCATCCTGGCAGGAGATACCAAAATTTCATGCTTCTTTTTCTCTTGCTCTGTCTATGTACTACCTCTTATCATTACAAAATTTGGAGCTCAGAGTGATAGAGTTCAAATTAATTTATTTATAACTAATATGCCATTTGCTGAGAGTCTGTGTGCCTAAATATTTAGGAAAAACATAGGTTAGGAATACTCAGGGTTAAATTCAGCCTTTATAACAAATCCAGGAAAGGCTCTTTCAGCTAGTAGGAAAGAGACTGCAGAAGTTTAGACTGTGTAGGACACAGTTCCTATTTTGCAACTAACAGAAAAAAGGGAGGAAGTAAATATGACTTCAAAAAAGCAATCAAAGAGGCTCAGCCTACATTCTCAGCTTGATGTCAAACCTTAAGGGTTAGACAGAAAGACCAAACAAGCAAGAATTTAATTGCTTGATCCAGTCTTGAAATTCCCAAGTAACTCTTATCTGAAAAAAAAAAAAAGCCTTGAAAATGCATTACCACTGATGGCATGGTATTCTTGCTGCCAGGTGGAATAAGCACACGGAGATCTGGTTTACGGTTGTTCATTCCCAAATTCATCGGAGGTGGAGATTTTGCTTGCATATTCTTGTTCAAGTTGCCAGGTGAGACCAGCAGACCTGGTGAGTTGCGGGGGTTGCCATATCCATTTCCTGTTTAGGTAATAAAAGAGAAAAAAAAATAAAGAAAAAAAAAGGAGAGAGAAACCCCACTCCACTGTATTTCTTAAACCTCAACACTAAAAATGTGAAATAAAAAAAACTCATGGTAAATACCTATGTCATGTATCTTTATAGAAAAATACAACACGTTATATTTGGAACAATTGGTCTTCAAATGCTTTCTCTCATGGCTGCTGACAACTTAGAGATGCGCTGAAATTAATGTTATTATATGACTCTGTTTACAGTACTGTGGTATATAACACATTATACTGTGCCCTTGTAGCAGCCAGCATCTGACATTTGCCTTACAAGAGAATCAGGAAAGTCAGATAATTTAAGGGCTTAAAAAAAGTCAAAGTTATTCCATGTTTTCTTGACAACTACAGAGCATCATGCCTTTCCTGACTCAGCCCTTTGTAGGTCATGATTTTGTTTTGCTTTTAAACAAAGGATGAGTACAGCAAGGCTATAATTTCCAGAAAAGGCAGTGGGAGGACTAAGAAGATTTGTAAATGCTTTTGGCTCTCTTTTACAACACTTTTTGGATCTGATACTGTCAACACTAAAGTCAATGGGAGCAAGATCAGAACTTTATTTGGAAAATGCCACCATAACTTTCATCTTCATTTCTCTGCTGCAGGCCCCAGGAACAGTTCTGACAAGCAAATGCTTCATTTGCGTTTTTCAAAAAAGGGTTTCCTTCTGTCACCACATAGGACTGACAACTGTATTTCCATAAGGTTACTTACCTACTGTTCCACTAAAATGAGACCTTTCTAAGTCTGGAGGAAAAGATGATTTTTAGCCTAACCTTGAAATTCTGTCTGCATAGTCTCAAGAGAGATACAGAAACGGCCCAATTATAGAGAGGGAATAGAACAAAAAACAATACAGAAAGAGAAAACTTTCACAGACAAATACATAGCAAAAACATGCTAGGGAAGACTTGCTGTTCTGTGCTCAGCTTTTGTTCATAGTTCGGGAGCTGTGACACACAACCTAGAATTCGTGTGAGAAGATGAGCTAGTGGGAGTGGCAGAGCCCTGCGGGTCAGAAACCCTGGACCTTCAAATTTCCTCTGTAATCCCAAAGTCAGTGAAGAAGAAGCATCTCACTTCCCCCTGCCCTGCCAATGTAATGGAGTTTACATCCCTAAAGGACATAAATGGATTATGGAACTAAATTCGATAATGTCTATGAGGTGGGCATAAAAATGACAGTACATGAGAGTGATTCGCTTTTCTGGTTAAGGATAATGAAGTGGTCCAAGCATGATTAAGACTAAATCATGTTTTTAATCCTCAAGCACATCAGTTAATTGTATTTATCAGATCAGCAAATCCACAGAAATAAAATCTGTCAAAGGCTTTTAAATACAAAAACACCACTTCAGGCTGTGGAAGACCCTGAACTGTGAACACTAGGCTTAGGACACAGGAAAATTATCAAACAGTGCTTGACTTCTGTATTTGTGATGTACCTTTAGTAACTGCTCTGGCCTGGCTTGTTTATTTGCATGCTTCTTTATTATCATGATCTCACATGCCTTTACAAAAAAATGAAAACTTAAAAGCACAAAGATCACTTCAGAGATTTTGTATTAAAATATTTTTCATAGTTAATCCTGTTGTTTATTTCCCTAATATCTTACAGTTAGTAAGATAAAATGTTAATGAAAAGAAGTGTATTTTATACTTATCAAGCTATACCAGCAGAACGCTGTGGAGAATTTTCCATTTTGTGTCAGTAGGCTTTTTTTTTAAAAACAAACAATGGTCTCAACATGGATTGGTTACCTATTATACTCTAATTAATGCCATGTGTTACTAGAGGCAGTGAGATTAAAAGGGGCGTTTTGAATGTATGACAATATTTTTTGCTAGAAACCACAGAGCCTTTTAAAAATTCATCTTTTACAAACTGAATACTAAAAAAGTAATGTATTGAGAAGTGATCAACAGGAGGAACTGAAGCAAAATCAGATTTTCTCTGGTGTTGGTTTCATACAGGCCATATTTACCAGCAGGATGTAAAACTCCCTGCTAAATCTGTTGTATGACGAGGATTTGTTCATAGAGTGACAATGAAAGTCTTTGAAGCAGATATATAGCAAAACAGAATGCACTGTACTCTATATGTTTGTTTGTAATTGTGATTTTTTGAGAATAAAACCTCTTACAAGAAGAACTCCTGTTTTCTACATAAGATTTACTTAATTCAATTCACTATTAAACACTAAGAGACAGAATGCTTCTGCACAAACCTTAACTCTTCAGAAACTTTCATCTGACCTTTATTTTATTTACCTACTGATGTCAAATAGTTTGAACAGTGATCAGATTTCTTACATTTATATCTAAAAGCATCAAATTGTTTTAAAGAACTATTGCAGTCTTCTTTTTACCAGGAGATTTCTGCTGTTCATGGCATATTATGCCATCTAGCATTTTGGAGCCATGTAATAACCATTCCTCTTTCCAGTCACCAAATTGTTATTCTTCTGGTATAATGAGGATTCAGGAATGTAAGACTGTGGACCTTAAACCAGTGATACAGAAACCCATCATTTGGAAATCAGTGATGAATGCATGCATGTGGTTTACAGTTAAGAAGAGTCTGCATTTAAACCAGCTCCTTAAACTGTACCCTTTTAACTCAAGAGGGCTGTGGCCTGCTCTGAGGCAGTTGTCCCACCTTCAGAAAAATTGACTGAACAGAATAGCCTCATTTACATTCAGAGGCAATAAAAAAAGTATAAGACTTCTAATGTACAAATTAAATCTTCATTCATCCTATACTTTAAAATTACACTTTGCCTGGACAATTATCAATTTAGATGTGACTCTGTGTAGAACATTGCATTTCACTATCCACTTGAAAGCGTAAAAATTATATGTCGTGGATGAATGGATTTCCTGATTATAGATTATAAGAAAATGAAAACCAGATGGATTTTAGAGCAAGTTGGCTTTACATTTTTATTTGGTTAAAAGCCATATTTCTGCTGGAATAGAACATTTTTAAACAGTATGAATATATTCTGTAGTGCATAATGAAAATAAAAACAGTGGATGCACAAGTTTTAAAGGGCATATGTCAGAATTTGCAAATTTACAGCATCTTCAAATCAATAAGTTTTCAGAGAAAATGATATTTCCTTGTATTATTTGTTATACTGACTTGAGAGAGTAAAAATATTTTACACAGAAAAGAGCTTGTTTCTAGACACAGTTAGGAGAGCAGCACATGTCAAGAGATGTAGTGCCATACTTTGCATTTGGACTAACAGCAGAATATAAGGACAAGTGCCTTATGAGCACTGAACGCTCTTCTTGGGCATGCTCCCACATTGTGCATTTAGGTAAGGATGCCATTGACTTTAGAAGGAATTCCATCCAAGTACAAAATGCATGATTAATCCCTGCAATAGCACTTTTAAAAAACATCCAGAAAATGTACTTTTGTGCACCAAGAGTTATTCAATCAAGAAGAATTATTAAAAAGAAAACATCCATTTACTCATGGAAAGCTACAAATTTACCTGTATTACAAATTCATGAAATACTATCTTAAGCGGTCCCTTCCATATTTTAAGAACTTAAGGATACCAGAAGAGCACAAGTTTACTCAGAACAGGACAGGACAGAGAGCAAAGTTTACTTCTCTCCTTTCATCCCTCATTAGGAACACCTGTACCTTATAAAGAGTTATGGTCATTGGCTTACAGGCATTGCCAAGTGGCTGTAATTCTTGATATTCTCAGAGTTAAGGTAATAATTTTGTACTGAGCATTTAAGCAGGAAACTTTCCATGTGGTAAGGTAACACAAATGAGGAAAGAATACTTTTTTTCCATATCTCTCAACATTCTTGAACAGTATTGTCATAATTCAAAGCCCTTAAGTCTTGAAAAATTAGAAAAATTTTATATTTTGATTTCTTGGACTTTTGAAGCTGTCATGTTCCTACTCTTTCTTTTTTTAAAAAAAATTAGTGATTCCAAAGATATAAAAATATACTGAATGAAAAATCCTCTATGGTAGGCCTACAAGCACAAAGAATAAGACATACAATTTATACATCCTTTCTTCTCTTTTCTTTACTCTAATGTTTTTCACTGACCATATGTATTGAGAACTTACGAGATCTTTAGGAATCTGGGATGTCTACCTACATTATTTTTAATAGGAAAAGAACATTCAAATTCTTGAAGGGGTTTCAGTGCTCCTTTCAAGTTTCCAACAAGTGTATTTTCTTACTTGTGAAAAGTTTTGTATTTCTTCTAAGGTGAATATGTACTTTCAACTTCATAGAGGATGTCTGCTTCTTACTGGGTTATGTTAAATGCATATTCCATATACATGACATTTTGACTGACCACCAACCCTCTTATAAAGAATATTAAATGTAGAATTAATCTATATATACATCAGAGCAAACTATGCCACAAATCAACTCCACCTCAAAATACATGTGTATACAAAAAAAATCAATGCAGTAGGAGAAATTTTGCTAAATTTATACACAGTTTTGCACTCTTCACTCAGTTAATTTTTCCACTTTCTGAAGGATTGCTAATTGTTCCTACCAGTAATTAAGAGGTAAATTTCTCTCTTTTCTCTCTTACATCATGTATCTTTTTTATTTATTTTTTTTTTTAATGAGTGCACACTGTTGGAATAGGCTGTAGTTTACCACCCAAAATAAACACATGCTAGAAACAAAGCATTGGTGCTAGGAAGCTGTATTGGTGTTCATCTAAAAATAATTTTAAAAAAAGGTAATTGAATGTTCTTACTCAAACGTTAAATGCTAGTCATTCACAGTACACAATCTTTACTAACTGCAAGTGGGAAAAGAAAACCAATCTGCACTTATCCTAGTCTAGAAAAAAGGAAATCTTTATGTTAAAGTAACTGCCCATTCCCACAACATTGAACTAATTCTTTACTGAATTACAGGGAGTCATACAAAACCTACTGACTTTGTGTGGAAGAATTCTCAGGCATCCTGGGAAGTATCAGCTGCATTTTGAGCTGAAACAGAATGGCAGTTTGGAGAACACACAGGCATTTGGAAGAACGGGAGGAGAACCAGGACAAAACTATCTCTTTTTTTTGCTAGTTTTAGAACTAATCATTTAGAAATAGTGTAAATAAGAAGGTAGAGATTTCTACAGCAATGTAAGACTAAGCTGTCCCTCCCTAGTCACCTGTTCTTGCCAAGCAGGTTGCATAACTGTCAATGGGAACTTCTTGCCCTTTAAAGAGATGTAAAGGGCACTAATGGCATTATTGTTGTCCTATGTGGGAAAAAAGATAGTATTTGGGAACCACTAAAATACTCCCAATACTGTAGGCAATTTAGGTGTACATGTAACCTGTACTGGGACTGCACAAAGCTAAAAGTCAGACCGTGCATCCCATTTAATTATTCTGGGTGAATTCCCATTTTGGAAATCAAGCAAATCTCCAGTGCTTCCACTGCAGGGGAGGTAAAGGGTCTCTTCAAATTTTCCAAGGAAAACTGTGTATGGTTTCCTTATATTTGTAGCATATTATGAAGAAAGTGACTTCTCTGTGGCTCAAACTATTCAGTTTTGCTTTGTCCCTTTGCTGGTTCAAGTACTTATGCAACATATTGAAACAGCATGTGCCCTACTGCTAAATGTTGTGTTTAGTGCCATGAATAGTCCTCTAACCAGTCTCCTTACAAAATATTCATATACTGCCAGCTACCTTAGTGAACTGTATACATGGATGATCTAGCCAAAATTATTTCTGATCTGTGGGTGAGTGCATGTGAAAATTGGAACATCCTGACAATCTACTGTATGTGGAGTATTTGCTGGTGCACATAACTATTGCTGCAAAAGGGCACTTTTCTCCAATACTGCAGCAACTGGGCTCAGATTTCATTCTGGACAGTGATGATGCTTCTCAGGCAGAGGCTGAAAGTAAAGAAGTGGCTCTTTGGGCACTTGACAATGCAAAACATATACAAAATACTTTTCTGAAAATCTAAGGACATGTCACAAATCCAGGAGCCTAGAAATTGGAGATGATTTTTCAGCCGAATGAAGAAATAAATGAGTTTATTTAGAAGGAGGATGAAAGAACATGAGAACATAAACCTGACTTTTGCATCACAGACCGCTATACCTGCATGCAAATACTTTACTGCTGAGTCAAGTGCAGGGGAAGCTAGCCTGGTCACCAACACTGCAGTTAGGTTTTATTGCTATAAAAAAAAGACATATTTAAATGTTTCTAAATTAGTTCTTGCACTAACTATTCTCCCACTTTAGAAGTTCACATCTTAATAAAATAAATGCAAAGGTGGCACCTGACTGTCTCGAATTAGCCTGTAGCTACCCACACAAGGAACTGTGAGAAACGCTTCGCAACATTTCTCATTGCAATTAGTTTTCCCAAGTGGCAAGAAGATATTTCAGCACATCCATGGACTCCCTCCTTGCAGCCTTTGGAACAGGGGTGTATGTCATAGGCAGTGAGGGTCTGTGGCAAATTATACAATGAGAGATGGAGGAATGCTCTTTCTTCTTCTTCAATGATTATCATTCCTCTCTTTTTTTTTTTTTTTTCCTCAGCAAGGAAACAGGGCAATAGATGATTCAAGTCCAGGTCCTGTTTGTGTTTTTTTAATCTTGCAGTACAGTTACTATTGCCATTGTGTTTATAATATAATGTCCAATCATAGCGTCGGACATCATTCTTTAATGACACCTAATTTCAGGAATCTCAGATCATACAGCTTTCATGTAGAAACATTATCTTTCCTTTACTTCTGATTCTATTGATTAATTTATCTCAACTTCCACAGCATTATTTCGTTCTAACACCATTATTTATCAATAGCTGTGCTCATCTCAGCATTCGTATATTTCACATTATCTTGTTTGGCTTGAAGCTTCACCTAATCAGCACAGTAACTAAGTTGTAATTACTGAGAAAAATCACTTAAGGCAATTACACAGTGGTCTTCAGTTTTGTGCTTTATAAATATTATGTGTCTGTAGTTTAGACGTGTGGGCACTGCACAGTGAGCAACAGGAATATACTCTTGTGTTACAGTTTTATAAGGTCCAAACAAAATGTCAGGGATCAGAGTCATTCAGAAGTGTCTTACCATGCTGAAACAGTTATTTTGCCCCTGTTACTGGTGCTGTATCTGCTACAATGAGGAGCTGGCATGATGCAATGTCCCAGACCTCATGTAATGGTCTCTCCTCATTCACTGTTCACATCTGCAAATGTTAGTCCATGCTCTGCACTAGGAATACACTGGTCTTCCACACTAAGGTTTAGTCTAATAGGAGAGGCCAACACCAGATATTGAGGGTGGTTTTCCATAGTCAGCTGAAACTCAGCCTGCATCACAGCTTTTCCAACGATCTTGCAGTTACTGGCATAGACCTGATCTCTTAAAATGTGCACAATTCCTATCTGGCCCTCACTGGTCTGAGATAAACCCCTCTCCAAAATATGTTTGCAGGACTTAACTGCCCTCTTATAAGTATGCTAGCTGAAAAGATGCTTCATTCTAGTTCAGTTTATTCAAAAAATAAACAGTATTTTTTCTTTTTTTTTTGCATATGGATTGATCCAGAGTTTCAATAATTAAAGACAAACCAGAATGTGACATGTCAGAGAAGAAACTCTATTGCTGAAAAATATATTTGCTGATGAGAAAAATACAAGCCTGAGAAGAGTAGAGGACTTCTCTCTTCTGACTGCCTGTGAGAGACTTTGACGAATATCACAGAATCACAGAATGGTTTGGGCTGGAAGGGACCTTAAAGATCATCTAGTTCCAAATGCCCTGCCATGGGCAAGGACACCTTTCACTAGAAGTTGCTCAAAGCCCCATCCAACTCGGCCTTGAACACTTCCAGGGGTGGAGCACCCACAGCTTTTCTGGACAACCTGTTCCAGTGCATCACCACCCTCACAGTTAAGAATTTCTTCCTAATATCTAAACTAAATCTACCCTCCTTCAGTTTAAAGCCATAACCCTTTTGTCAATCATCTGCTTTTAACAAATTATTTGCTGATGACAAATAATTTCCTTTTTCGGCTATTTGAAATCAATTACCATTTTGAGGAAACTGCTTTTTCAATGAAAAATATTTCAATAATTCCAATTATAAAGAGAAGACCTTATTTGAAAATGTATTTTCTTGCTTCCTGAAAGAAACTTTAGAAATAATTGTTATTTTTTTTTTTTTTTTAGAACAGATATGCAGGCAAAAGTAAAGTATTTTGCACATACATAATACTACTTAATTTCGTTTGAAATTTAAGCAGTACTTTCTGATTTTGAACAAGAGTATGGATTGCAACAGAAGACTGTGTGATGTCTTAGTGAGCAAGAATGCACAGATAGAAAAAACAGTGAAATTCCTGTCTCACTTAAGGAAAGCATAAAGTTCCCCCAGACTTCACTAGGAAAAGGATTTTCTCTAAAGAATCCAAATTAGTCTTGAGGAACATTTGAAACTTTTTATCATAAAAGAAGTCAATCATGCCTGTCTTTAAAATCCCACTTAGAAAGAACCAGTTTGTATGACTCACTTAATTGTTCATTACATGTGAACTTAGGGCTTTCTCCCTTTCAATTTTTTCAAGCTGTCTTTTTATAAATACAAATATTGAGACATTGTTGATTAAAGCAATGAAGAGACAGGGAATAACTAAATAAATTACTAAGTCAACACTCACAACAGGTGGAAACCTAATTAAGGCCAAATTTTCACAGATTTTCACTGATGTCTTCTGAGAATGAGCTTGCGTGGATCTCTGGTAAGAGGTCACATGAGTAAGATGAAGATACATGTTCATCTTTGCATATGACACCCACTGCAAGATTTTTTTTTAATTTTTACATGGATAGCAGCAGCTATCCTTTCACATATTTTGTGATTTTCACATGTATGAAAGAGCCTCAATAAGCCATATAAAACAGTTGCTCAGGGCAGAAATAGAAGTTAAATTTGGAAAGGCCTGTGTTGTCTCCCTACATAGGTATGAAATTCAGTTACTATTGGATAGACTATTGTCTTTCTACTATGTATTAGACCTGTCAAACAAGTTCTAGTGTTCTTCCTGCTTTATCAAAATCTCCTACCTGTAGGTACTTCCCTTAAAACACGGAAGAAAAAGTATATATATACACCCTATATGGAGGAAAGCTTGGAAAAGGAACATTTAATGACATAATACAAGCGGAAAAGAGAAAAAGAGAGCTACTATGTTTTTCATTTAGTATCCCCCTCCATGGTTTTAAGTCAAGCTGCCAATTTATGAATTCTTGTTATTTTGATTTGGCACTATTGCATCACAAACTCTGTTATGAATGAGTGTTCTTTGGGACTTTAAGCTTCCTTGGACAAGAACTATTGTTTACTATGCTTCTGTACCACATTTTGCCCAATCTTTGGATCAGAAGTCTGTGGGCTAGTGCACTCATCAAGTAATAATGGACAGGCAACAACCCATCATGCTCTCCCTGGCAAATCCAATCTGAACAGGCTGCCCATAAACTGTGGTTTGAGAATCACTATTCCAAGCTCACTTGTTTATTTAACACATTATAGCCCAACCTTCTTTTGACTATGCCAAGCATGATTTCAGGGCACAGTGGAGAATATTTACATAGCTTTTTAATTTTTAAAAAAATTTTTAATATTAATTTTCTCATTTATATTTATAGTTTCAAAAGACACTAATGCAGCTAGATGCCTTTGAAAGTCTTGCTTATTTTTTTGGTACTGCTGTTTGGCTTACTTGGGCAGATTGCTTCTTTTTAGTAAACCACTTTTTTGAGAAGACACCATCCAGATTGCCTCTGCCCCGAAGGCTTATAAGTTAAAAACTGCTACTATTACATATATTCCCATGTGTCTTGAAATACTAGTAGAATACCTTCACCCACAGTCAATACATGTCCAAGAAAAGAACAAAGAGAAGGAAAGCACTACAAAATTATGATACTGGCTGGCATTTCAGGACCTCAGCCCTCAGAAGATGAGAAGGCAATTGTTAGCTTGTGGTTAATTTCTAGAAGGAAATGACTAGCCACTGATTTATAGGTAAATACAGGATGCAGTTCTTAAAGAGACATCGGATGAATTTTTCAAAATGCATTGATGATCTTTCTAATGTTTTTTTAAGAACAGGATTAAAGGTAGTTTGAGGATGCCAGATCAAAAGAGACCAAGCACTTAGTTCCTCTGGCAGCATTTATAGAGTCCTAAGTACTCTTGACTAACTTGCTTCTTTAGTTTAATATTAATGTCAAGATGGAGGCAGTAGAGAAATCAAATAGGGAAACAAAAAATTACATAAATAAACAGTTATAGCAAGTATATCTTTTATTTTATACCCATCCTGTATTTAACACTTGAGATGGAATTTTTCTTTTGATTTTATTATTTATAGTAGTTTTAAGCATATAGTAATCCTTCCCATTTCAAAAGAAAACTTAATTATAAAATGTCTTAATCTGAAAAAATGTAAATATGAAAACCAGAATTCAATTTAAAAACAGAATTTAATCTGCAAATCAAAAGTTAGAAGTACAGATGCAAAGAAAGACATCCCCCAATACTGTTCTATTTTAAAACTTTTGAAATATTTTATAAGTTTTAATCTTTTATCAAACTTTCAACATAAATAATGAGCCACTGAATAAAAATTGAGTTCAGATAATTTACAGTACTAAAACTTCATCAACATTATTTATTTATGGTAAAGGTACTGTTAAGTGGTTTTGTTAAAGAATACACTCTCTAGAAATTAAAAGAACTTCACATAGTCTATGATGCCAACAAGTAAATAAATCAGTCTTCATACTAGTTATGGGATAAGATAGAATGGGTTTAGAGCACGCCAATTTGCATCCAAAAAGTTCTTTTTCTCTCTTTCAATCAAAAACCACTGAGAGAATAGTGCCAAAGACATTGTTGTGTTTATAATTTAGCAATGCTACTAAATGTGAAGTTCACTCTGATTTTATTGGAAGTTGCTACTATCACATGACAGAAACTATTTAATCAGTGTTAAGAACAAATTTAACAAACCTGAGATAACCTTGGTTCAACTTAAAAATACCACTGATGGTATTTAGTTGTGTAAGATAATAAAGAAGTAGTCAGCTTTTTAAGTTCTATTTATGCCTTGGGTTGACTCCCGAGGTAAATTGTGCATGATTCCAGGGTTAATACTTGAAATAATCCAAACCAGTGAAATAACATACTTCTCAAAACATGGGCTTAAATAATCTCTTCCCATTTCTGATATTGCAATCATAATGCAATTTGTTATAATGTAATTTGTTGAAGGAGTGAAGAAACCGAGGCCAGGCATTAGTAATAAAAAGTAGTTTCATTTTATAACGGCAGAAATGAAACTGTTTAGACTCTTCTTAAAGTATATTATTTTGAATATATGCTATTTTTAAGCATTGCGGAAAAATGCAAATTCATAATGTTCTAATTTGTCCAGAAATATGAACCCAAACAGATTAAGGCACATGATCATGTTAGCAGCTTCTAAAATGCCAATTAGAAGAAAATACAGAGGTCTCTGTTCTTGTGAAAAATGATGAACAAAGAGAACTTTTGATGTTTATTCTTCTGCACCCTAAAGAAAGAGGACTGTCCAAAACAGTGCTGTTGCAGAACAATGCAACTAAGACCTTTCCATTTTTCTTCAGCCCTGTATCAAATTCTTCCTACTGTTCTGCATTGAAGAGATTTAGAAAACACTTCTTTAATGGTGTTTAAGGCACTTATTGCCAGATAAAGAACAAAGACTATTCATGCAATTAAATATTTATGATGCATTCCTAGCAATGTCCCTCGTATATATATATATGCCTCTGAAATCAATTGCCTACTCCAAAGTTACATTGCTTGAGAGCTTAATGCATAACACAGTGTGCCAGAACTGCAAATTTTTAATTTGTGAGTAAATAATCAAGCTATCTGGCTCCCTATGCTTATATATGTTTTTAATATATTTCCAAAGAAAAAAAAATATATTTAGAAAGAATATAAATTTTAAACCAGTATACTGATGTAAAGATTTTATTAAGCAGAAGGATTATTATGACAAATGCACATGTAGGTGACACTTAATTTTTGTATGCTCCTCTTTTAAAAGAAAACGTTGCCTTTACTAATTGCTTTCCAGCGTCTATTTAAAGGAACGGGAGACCAGTAACCAGGCAATGATATTTCTAAATGAGCCAGAAGAGGGAGCCCCTTAATAGGGCGATCAATTGCTATCCGTCTGCCGCTGTTCCTGTTTCTACTCGAGCTTAAAAAGAAAGATGAAATGCGACCACAACCAGATTGAATCTGCCTTTGGCTGTGTTTCGCAGGCTAACAGGAGATAATGAACAAATATATATAATTTTCTATCATGCTTTCTCTTTTTAGAAAACAAAGGAGACTAATAGCAAAGTTCCTGTGGTCTGCCTTCCCTGCTCCGAAGTTAATACAAAATGACCCCTCAAAGCTTTAGTATGTGTTTAAAGTGCCTTTCTGATACAGTTTTGTGCAGTTACAATTTTACTATGGATGCATCATACAAACATCTGTGATTCATCCATGTGTGAAGATAAAAGGGGAGGTGGGGCTTGATGAGAGCCAAAGGAGAGAAAAAAAAATCACTAGATCCAAAATTTCTTTATAAATAATTTTAAGAGACAATGTTGGAATTGCCACATATATAAGCCTTGGTTTATAGTGCACAAAATGAATCTTCCAACTGTTTTTCCATACAGTTCTCTTTGAGAGCAGTTAATGCAGTAAAATTGAATGTTTTACCACTCAGGTTGTTTTCTTTGAACGTATGTGTCTACTCCTAAAACTGCAAAAGTAATCTTGCCATTGTCTTTTGTAATCTGTATTTGTCATAATGCAACATTGCTGACGTTGCTAACAAACCACTGAGTTTGCTGAGCAAAGGGGACTACTCTGACAACATCGATTTGATAACACAGAACTTAGCAAGTACAGTTCTCATTAGTTCTATGGGAGCAGAACTAAATGGGCTAATCTTTTTCTCTGCCTGGGTATTTTGAAAGTCCTTTCCCTGTTGTGTATCAAAGCACTTAAGCAAATACATAAAACTAAAGTTAATTACTGATTATTTAAGTAAATGCTAACAGATTTTGCTGACTAGCAATGGTCTTAGAGTCGGGGCTTGAAATCACATCTGCACTCAGTACATGAAAGTCTAATGAGAGACTCAATATTGAAATCTTTACTCAAGCTTAAAATCATAAATTGAAACCCCAATTCCACTAAAGTCAAAGGAAAAACTCCTTGTGACTCAAAAAGGATCATGGTTTCTGACACTGACTCCACTGGGAGTTTTGCTTGAACAGGGGTATGCAATGTACCCAAAAGTTTGTATGCAAAGGCTGATGTGAAGGAAACCAGACATTTGTGCCTGTGGAATTTGTTGAGGTGCAAGATATTTGACAGTGCTGGAAAACAAGCCTCTTTCTACTAGTAAGAGAACCACAAGTATCAACTCCCCCCCCCAGTTGGGAGAATTAAATTGATGCCAATCAATTTCTAATACATCAACTCCAATATGGAGCTATTTTAGGACTCAGTCTTTGAAGTAAGTCCTTTATTCACTTAAAGAAATACATTTTTTCTCTTTACCTGCACTGGTGCCTGCACCGGTTGTGAGGTCCCCACCCATCAGGCTACCTAGGGGGTTGAAATGAAATACAATAAATGAGCACAATAAATTATAACACACAAACATTCAAAACATTTTCTCTACCTTCAGTCTGCTCCAGTATCCACCACTTCTTTCCTCTGACTTCAACTGGCATTGAATCAGACCCATAGTCATAAAATCATAATGTTTAATGTTACCTGTCTGAGACACTTGCCTTTCAAGGATAAATAAAAATATATAGTACATAACATTTCATTCTTTATTTTTTTTTTTTAATTTTCATACTTCCACAGCATATGAAAAATTATGTGTGAAAGTTATGTACAGTAGTCCTTCACTTGAAATCTATCTTTAGTTGAATGTTAGTCAGGAAAGTAAAGACTTTCACATAGGATTGGGAGGAAGAGGCTGAAGATTGCTAGACAAGAATGTAACTCAGAAGATATATATATTTACATAGTTTTTTATTTCCTTGGCCTTTTACAGACATTCACACTAAGTATTTTTAAAAGTTCTCTTTGCACTTGGAGACCTCAAACAGTTCTTTGAATGTGGTATTCTTAAGGATCTTGAAATTGCTGCAGCCAGACAGATTGAAACAACCTAATCCCCATTTATCCTATTCAGAGGTGAGCCCTCATCAACACCAGAACAAAGCATAATCCCTTGCTACACAAGGCACTCAAGTACAGAGCTCAACTAACATTAACCCATCAAGTAACTTGTGAATGAATAAATAAAAATAAATTCTGCTTTTAGCCTGGAGACTGATTATTTAAATAAAGAATGTCCTAATTTACTTGCTTCAACTTGTTTGCATTGGCTACATTTTCTTCCCTGCCCTCTTAAGCTTTATGGTATAGTGAGTTCTTGTACAAATAAAGTAGATAAGCTGCCTCTTTATGAAACAGCAAGTTGTCTGCCCTTTTGTCCTTTATTGACTTTCTTTAATTTCAGTAAATATTCAGCTTTTTCTAGAACCTTTTTTAATTTTTTTTTAATTTTTTTTAATTTATTTTAAATTTTCTAAATTGAGAATAGAAACCCCTTTGGCTCTTCTTTTGATTTTTTTCAACACAGTAATTTTGGACAAACTGTTATAACTGGTAAAAGCAGAGTTTCTTGTTTCTCAGAGTACAGTTTAAAGTGATCGAAGGCATGCAAGGAGGTGATAATAGAGCACTTGAAGGGATGGGATGGAACAGATCCTACCTGTGTTACCTGCACTCGGAGGCCGATGTGTCACACCAGGAGACATGCTATTTCTTTGCAAAGAAGGATGAGCCAGTGGCAAAAGGTTGGGGTTTCCCAGTGAGCTGACTGGGTTACTGTACACCAAACTGTTGTGGTTGGACACTGGGATAGAAACTGGCATCTCAAAGTTTGGTGGTGGAACAGCCTGTACAAGCAAAAAAAAGGAAAACAGAGACGAGAATAGTACAGAAGCACAACAGCCTTCAAGTACAGTTACTCTATATTTAGTTCAAATATTCTGTAGTTGGTGGTTAAAATATTCTGTAGATGGTGGTTAAAATATTTATGCTTGCCTCCTTCCACAAGACTCAAGAGAAGAGTTTCAAAAGAGCTTTTAAATATGATTTTTCGAATCATGATCCCATCTTCCTTTAATGCAGCTTGCGCATTTACTTTGTAAGAACTGGAAAGATTTTATTTTTTTTTTTATTTTTTTCTCTTTTTCTTGTTTAAAACAACCCTCTACTTTATGCAGCTTAATTTTCTTTTTCTTTCATTCTGTGACATCATAATTGTTCACTTATGATACCTTAATGTAGTGTCATAGATGACTGCAAGATCAAAGGTACATGATTATGATGACTTCACTGCATGGAGAAAAATTAAAAGGGGTGGAATCCAAAAGGGAAGGCTTTAATTTCAGCTTATGTTGCTTTAGCAACCAGAATGATCCCAAATCATGTTAAATACACCAACACAGCAAATTACATTTTTTAAAGTTTCTATCTTATCTTGGAAGGGCTTAAAAGAAACAAAGTTCTACTCAGGGACAGCCAACAAATACAAGAACCTTAGATACACACCAGTGTTTGTGTTCTTTTTTTTATTATTATTATTTTATTTTATTTTTGGGGTTTTTTTGGGTTTTTTTGGGTGGGGCGGTAGTGTTTAGTGACAACTTTTCAATACACTGTTTTCATACTTAAAGGCAGGAGTGTCTCCTTATGCACTTCCCTTTGAAAGAATCCCTTTCAAAAATGAACCAAATAATGTACCACTCTGACAGAGGGTGTGAGGAGATGCAGAATCTAATTCTCATTAGGCTCTGAGAAAGCCCAGTTCAGGTTTCCTTGGTTGGTTGTCAGTTTGTTGGCTGGAGTTTTCTCAGATAGTGCTTGCTTGAACTTCTATAAAAATTATAACCATATTAGAAATCTGTATTTAATTTACTTGTTTTTAAAATAATTAATTTCTTGTCTTTTCGATCAGAAAATCTTTTTCAGAATTACCTGACAGCATTTTAAATATTCAATACCTGAATGCAAACGAAGTACCCCTCAATTTGCCATTTATAAATCTTATAAGCTAGAAGAGCTTAAACACATCCAAAAATTCTTTGAAGGAGGCTTGTAACATATTCTGAGGGAGAAAATCAGAGGTTTTAATTTTGTTATTGGTAGCTGATAGGACTTGTAAGTCTTCAAGGACCTAGAGGGAGTATGTGGAGAGCTGGGCACATCATTTGCTTGCCAGGCAACAGAGGTACCCTGACCTTGTACCACTCACATGTCTCTTCTCTGGCTGGAACTATTGGCTGTGCCCTGTGTATTACAGCACTAGCCATCAAATTACAGTTATCTATTAAGGTTGGCGGTGGTTTGTTTTTTTTTTTAACCTCTCCCATTTCTAGAAGCAGAAAAAATTTTGCTCTAAATATAGAGGAATCATTTGGCTTAACCACTGAAACACAGAGCAAGATTTTAGTTCAGGGTATGATGTGAAGGATACATTACACAAATGCCTTGGGAATTATTTAAAGGTGTTAATTTAGCTCTGATACCCTCTGTGTAGCCTATGGCCTGGTTTTTGTGAGAGCTGGTCATAGCAACAGTGGTTGAGTAGATGGATCTGCTGTTCCCCAGCCTGGGGGCTTCATGTAGGAACTTGATTCCCTCTGCTGAGAAGCTGAAATGCACTCCAAGGGCTGTATTTTCCACAGATCTGATTGGTTGAACTAGAGATGGGACAGGAAGGTAAGGTGTTTTGGGAATCCCCATGTTTTACATCTAATCTACAGATGTAAGAACCTACACGTAATTTACATCCTCATGACTGAGGTCAAGACTCCTTGGAAATAGGTTCATATAGCATAATCTGAAGCACTTTATCAGATGAAGGTATGTTTTGAAGCAAGACATTCTTTTCACTGGCCACAGAAGGACACGAGAGGTTCCTAAATCCTATGTAAGTCAGAAGCATGAGACTGCTCCTGGTGTTCAAAGTTAGCTGCTGCTACTGGTTACTGCCTTTTCAAAAGGTTTTAGCCAGCAAATTCACACGAGGATGTGAATAGCTCCTCAAGTCTTAGCTCCCCCTCCAGCCTGACGTGAGACATAAATAAGCCAATATGGAATTTCTGATTCTTGCAACATTCAGGGTTGTGATGGAGTTCTCTCTGCCTGGTGGCTTTGAGCCCATGATTCCGCCTGCTTGAGTGTCAGTCTACGTCAGATCGTCACCCACTGGAGAGTACTTTGCAGAACATCTTCTTCACCTATGATATAAGATCTGTGAAATCTGTCCTCTGAGCCTGGGTAGAGACTATTATTGTCTCTAATATCTTTTCCTTATCCAAACTTCTGTTGAGTTACCTAAGCTAAAACACTGGTACAAATGCAAAACTGAAGGTCTTGCTAGACCTCAACAAGCTTATCTGCTTTCACCATTATGCTCTTCCTTCCATGTACAGACCAAACCCATGAAGAGCTAGATTCTTCTTTTTCTACATCGGTGCAGGACAAAAGAGCTCCAGCCTTGGGTGCTCTTGGGGCTGCCAATCTCTCTAGTTATGTGAACAGTTGCTTAGCTTTTATTTTGTCATTTAAAAAATATTTTTTTAAACAGGTTGAATTAGTTTCTTAATTTCTGTAGTAATGATTTCATTTTTACCTACTGTCTGGGTCTACTTACATCTACTTACAGAGCACTTCATAGGCAATTTTATCAGGGAAAAGTAATTTTGCTCGTTGATTTGCAGCACAATACACACTATGTCTGGAATATAGTAGTTTTTATTTCTTCTCCTCCATAGTCAAAAGTTATAGAGAGAAGTTTGACTAGATAAACACCAGTACAAAACAGTAAGTCTCTAGCTACAGTTTGCTCTGTTTGTCCAAATTTATTACAGTTTTATAAATCCTTCACCAAGAACTGCAACCTCCTGCAGATTCCCTAGTCATTCCTGGTAGTAAGTCACGAGGCATATCGATTCCAACTGGGCCTGATGGACATTAAAGCTTCTGATGCACTTGCGTAATATCTATATTAGTAGGAACTAGAGAGGAACTGAGGCCGTCTGAGGTCACAGAGCACTCTGTGTCCATACCATTAAGCTTTCTCAACCTCAAAAAAGTCATGACTACATATAAACTGACAATTGGGAATTGTTCCTGGCCTGGGCCAACAACCAAACAGAGCTAAGAAATTGTCTGAGAGAATGTTATTTGGCTGGTGCTAAAGCATTCAACATAGAGATAAGTACCTCCCATTGCCTCACTATGTTCTTTGCCATTTGCTAATTTTCTGACATAGAAAAAGTCTAACTGTAATGTGTGTGCAGTTTGCCACATTTTGTCTTTTTTTTTTTTTTTTTTTTTTCCCCTCCCTCTGTCTTTTCTCCCTGGGACACAACTGCCAAAGAGGGCAGATGGCTCACTG
Source organism: Lepidothrix coronata (assembly GCF_001604755.1). Classification (NCBI taxonomy): domain Eukaryota; kingdom Metazoa; phylum Chordata; class Aves; order Passeriformes; family Pipridae; genus Lepidothrix; species Lepidothrix coronata. The sequence goes on from NW_016690217.1 coordinate 6,547,914, forward strand.
GAGATGATACCACATTGTGTTAAGACGTGCATTCCAAATCTGTGGTGCAAAGGAAAATGTTGGACACTCAAACCCCTTGGAAATTAATGGACTAAACTGTGTTAAATATTAGTTTTATCCCTCCCATGTTCAACCAGGCCTTCATTTACTTAGAGACAGAGATACTTATAGCTCCCTTCTAGTGGATTATTTCTGTCTCCTCTGCTTTCATCACTCTTATGAAAACTACAAATAAATGTCTAATTATTATCAGATGGTTTAGAACAATACAAATACTTATCCCCGGAAAACTATCTGAGGAAACATTATTGGCCTTAGCTCTTAGGAGCAAAAGCCAATGTTATTTTCATTTGGCAGCAGCTTTACTATGTTATGAGACCACGCACAGGCAATGCATTGTTTTATATATTTTGTAAGTAGTGATTTAGAGACTTGACTTGCTGACTTTTTGTTTAATTTTGCTTTTTTCCCCTCAACTTTCTTGGCTACCTTTGAGGATCAAAAGTGAATGAATATAAGTTCCCTGACTAGGTTATACTGATCTGTACAGTTAAGAGCATTATTGCAGATCATGTAATTTATGATATTTAGATATAAAACCAGAGACTTACAAATTTCTATTACATACTAGTTGTGAGCACCATCTTGCCCATTATATCTTGGCTTATTCCACAAGAAGGAGTCCCTATTGCATTAGGGGAGAGTATCTACTGATTCTTCCTTTTGAGGTAAGCAGATTGATGGAGGACACAGAACTTGATTTCTGCATGGGAAGTATTCAGAGGAGGGATATTCTGTCTTACATGAAAAAAAAAGCTAACTGTGCAGTT
>NW_016690217.1:6550399-6621140 GCF_001604755.1 Lepidothrix coronata
GAAACATCTCTGAAGTAATTTCACAAAACAATTAATACACCATACCTCGTAACATCCCTGAAAGTAGGAAGTTACATTATCCCCTAAATCATCATGGTAATTGCTGAAGTAGGACTATATTTGACATCAAAAGGTTTAATTTAATTAATGCAGCCATAGGGAAATTCCATTAATTTTGGGAGGACAAAACTGATGTACTCCATTCAGACTAACGTGTTGTTCCTAATTCCTATAAGTTTCCTGGTTTTATAGAAAAGACAATTTTCCCAAATGCTTATGGAGGTAAAGAAAGTGATAGAGCTCACTACCACAGGAATGAGGGTCTTTTCCAAGTTTTGGTTCTTTTTCATGTCTTAAGATTTCAGATAATTATAACATGTGCTGCTTTTCTGGAACAAAAACAGGGGTAGCACGAGATAAACAGAGGTTCTGAAGGATCATCTCAAACGCTTTTTTAAGGCAGAAAAGTAGTTTGGTGAACATTCTGTCGGTTTGATTTGAAAAAGGCAAAAGTCATCCTTGAAAGAGGAAAGGAATGGAAGAATGGCAATTGGTGAGATTTTGATGTGAAAAAGGGTTAAGCATTCCAGCTTATAACAGTCTTCCTAAATGCTGCAGTCATTGTTTGTCAAACCGAGTTCCATCCTGAGGAACCAAATTCATGGCGACAGCTTTAGAGCTTTTTATTCTGAGAAAACCAGCTTTGCAAAAGAAGCAAATAAAAATAGAGGTAAAAAAAGATGGAATATATATGTCTTTCTCCCTGATATTTTATATACACATTGGACATCCTTAACCAGCCATTCTAAATATTAATTTGGTGCCATTATAGTCTCTGGGAAAGTATTACTTTATATTTTTACTTTTTTTTCCAAAATATACTGGGCATGATGTGAGAACTTCAAATTTTAATTACCTTGAGAGAAAATCTATCTGGTGAGAATTAATGGAAAGAACACGTACACTGCATGAGACAGAATCTCAGCATCCTTAAGAGGTATCCTCGTCTTAGGTGTCAGATTTTGTGTGTGCAATTGACTAGCACTACAGAAGACATTTTGCTCATTCTGGTATACAGATAACCTTTTCGGTAGCAAACCATGCAGCCTTTATGTGGGAACAATGAATGAACACATACAAATCATCTCTTCTCTTTCAGAAACAAGCAGCTACCTATGCAAATTCAAATGATTTTTTGGACCCAGGCAAATCTTTGGTTTTTGACTTTGTCTTCCACACACATTTGGAAAATAGACCAAATATAACCTCCAAACATCCATATTTTTTTTCTTGACTTTATAAATGTAGTATCAAACATTATCACAAAGTATTCATCCTTTGTATACCTTGTGCAAATGAAATAGCACATGCAGAGTTATTTCTCTTAGATATCTGGAAAGGCATATTGTTAGAAATTTTGACTTGGTTAAAACAAAATTTAGCTCATGTTAAAGCATTAAAGAAATGCTGATGAGGTCAAAGCAAATTCTCTGATAAAGCTGTAAAATCACCCCAACACACAAACATGTCTGAATCCTGCCATTAGGCTCTCATGCAGTCTGTTTCTCTGCAGCGAGCAAGTAGCTGTAACCCTTCAGTGCTGCAACTGAGTTTAGCAGAGACACTTGAGAACTGAAGTGACATGCACAAAACACACTCATTACTATATATAAAGTAATTTCAGTTCTACATAACTTTTTCTATATCATCTCAGAAAGTGCTCTGTGGGTTTGTTAGCCTGTGCACAAAGAAAGATTTCCATTGTTATTTTTTAGGTATAATTTGGGCAAGTGGTGTGGTAAAACGGTTCTGTAAATCAAGTGAATATAATGTATATATGTATATTTCACTTCCTTCTGTAGGTTTCATCCATAGTAGGCTTTGTCTGTGTGTCAGAGGTAGAGACTTGGAAGAAAAATATGTTGTGTGAAATTTTCTGACCACAGTGTTTAGTTATATATTTGGCTATTAAAGCCAAATGTTTTCCTTAAGCCAGAACTGAAAGGGTTATGGTTTGTTACTGCAGCAGTTATCAGCAGACAGCCATCTAACCTTTGGTACTTACAGGTATTTTATGGCTCTTGATCATATTATCAAATTCTTCATTAATTTTTTTGTATTTTTCTTCAGTGCGTGGGGTGAGAGCGTAAGAGGAGTCAGGATCAGGGCTTTCACAACCTTTGTTTTCTTTCTTGTTCAATGCCTGCCAGGTTCAGAGAAATATCAGAAAGTAAAAAAAATTAAAGGAAGCTCAGAGTACTTACACATAATCTTTGCCTGCTGATCATTAGATCAATATCTTCATTAATTTTTCTGTACTTGTCCTCAGACTCAGGACTGTGACCTACTGAATCGTCTGCATCGGGGTCTGGACTGTCACAGCCATTAAGTCCTTTCTTTCTCAACGTCTGAAATACATAATTTGGAAAGTTCAATCCTTGACACATGCTGCAAGAAAGAGTCAGCAGCGTTAAAAAAACCCAAACTGCTCATCAGAGGAAGGTTTTAGATTATGCTTTAAGGAAAGAAAGTGACTAGTAATCCACCACACTGGTGCTGTAGGTCTCCAATTATGAGTGGCAAGTGAGGATCATGCAGACCTCTTTCTTCTGAAGCTGGAAAGGATTAAGTTACATACCCAGAATGTAATTAATTTTAAGAGAAAACAAACTTAACATATTTATTAATTTGAAGTCAATGAACATTAAAAGCAAAGGACGCATACTGCTTAAGGTGGAATACACTGGTGTCTTTAAAGAAAGATACAGGAGGAAGAAATGGAAAAAGAAACAACAAAAAACCAACAGGAAATAAATTTAGGAATTTCATCACAGAAGAAGAAAGATTACCTAAATTGAATTCAAGAGATGACATTAGCAATGCCATTCTTCAGTGTACACTTTTGACAGAACAAGAGGGAGAACGGAGTTGATAATATGGCTGTGAAATACCAATTAAGAGCATCTAGACACAGTATTTACTTTTCATTGACTAATTTACAGTGCTACAAATGCACAGATCTGAAGCTTAATGTACAGGAAAAAGCACTGCTAAAACAGATGTTCAGTGAAAAGTCAAACCAGAAGAATTTCATGTTTAGCAGCTCAAATCAACCCTCACAACCAGGATTATCATCACCAAGACAAATAACAGAGATGAAAAAGCTTAAACCCAGAATGAAATCAGTAGTTTAGAGTTCAGAATGGTTGCCTGGCTTCAAATAGGTTTTAACTGATCTACCTTGACAGATCACCGATGAACAGTCACAGCCTATATTAAGGTAAAAGAATATGAGAAGAAAGTGTGGACTTCCCATATACAAGCATTAGTACATAAAGCCAGTATTCTCAAGATTTCTCAACTTTAGCTTCAAGAATGTCTTACTCAAAAACTTTTCCAAGTCCATTTGGCTGTCTACAAACTTTATTAGTCAGCTTGCAGTCCATTCTGAGTTGAAACCTGGCTAAGCAAGCTCAGTTTCAACAAAAAGATCACATAACACATAATGTGTGTTAATAAGTGGCTATGCTTGTGCTGTCTATTAGTGTGGGATACTCTGTCTGGTTTCTTTTTGCTTTCTCAGAAACATTGCTTCTCATCTGAGCTTTTTGTTCTTTGGGAATTGTACATTTCCTAAATATTTTCTTTATGGCAATGTCCAGTTTACACTGTTAATGTCCTCAATTATTATAACTTCATACCTTGTTTCCATACTATATATTTAATTTAATAGTTATGTACTAAAACCCCCTGAATCTCACATTTTCATCAACCAAGCGAAGTGATGGTGATCACTAAGAGATCTAAGCTTTCCAATACCATATTGTAGAACTCTGAAACAGAGTTAGTTATTTGTGCAAGGCTGGCTCAATGCAGAACTTTCTTTTCAAACTTCATATCTATAGAGACTTGAAGTTTAATCCCATGAGCTACTTTTACCACACCAACAAAATTATAAATCCATTGGAATAAAACCTTAAGATGCTAAAACAACCTGAATGATTCTCTACATCTCTTTTCTGCTCTCTGTCTCTTTTGTCTTTTAAATGCTCTGTTAGCAGAACAGACATAATCATGTAAAATTTCTACTGCTGCTAGCTTGAAACAAGCCAATTAGAAAGAGGGTTTTGCAATCAGCTGTTTGATAGATTTAACAGACACAATATGATATATTAAAAGTAAAATGTCGCCTTTACATCTGAATAACTAATGTCAACTAACACTTTTCATAGAAGTACAAAACAGTTGTCCTCTGAATACATAAAATATTCTGTTTCAAGATTAGATCAAGCTGTCCGGACATGAAACCAAGATCAGCACTCTTTCCCTGAGCTCATCTGATTCACTGATGGAGTCCTGCTGATTCCCATGGAGTCTCTGAGGACTGATGTGGATGTGAGCTGGACTGGATGGCATCCTCAACTCCTTTGAGCCTCCTTTTGAGGCTTTGAGATGACAGTTCAGCTCCTCTATTTACAATGGCAATGACCTCTTTCTCTTTTTTTCCCAGAGGTCAACAAAGCTGCAAATGAATGGGCATATGTGAGGGAAGGAAGCTGCACAATCATCATCCTACTAGACAACCCAGATAAAAAGCAGTACGAAAAGACAAGATGGTGAATGTTTCGCAGCCTCTTTGAATCTCTTCCCCTCCCATCATTCCCAACTCCTTGTTTGCTGCAATTTGGGTGAAAGCAGATGCATCTTGTCCTCAGCATACTCACAATGGCCTAAAGCTCTCAAATGTCTACTTAGCAATCATGTGAAACAGTGGTTTGTAGAGGTTCAGGGATTTATTGCATATTTCAGATGTACAGAAGAGGAAATGTAATGTAAGCCAACATATGTCTTGCAACAATCTCCAAAGAGACCAGATTCCCTCCCAGCATAGAAATGTTTTATTTTCATACATATTTATTTTTATATTATTTTCATAAAGGTTGCTGCCACATCAGGCAGAGAAAAGGCAGTCTCCATTTTCACGAGAAAAGCCAAAGACTAAATTTAGTAAAATCATTTTGGTATTCTAGCCAAAATTAACTTTAGCCCTAAAGAGTAGAGGCAACCTTTTCCCCTGCAAACCCCCTCAGTTTAGTGTGTTTGGCTGGTACCTTGCCTGATATGGCAAATCAAGCTCACAAATGCAGCGCACTTGTTCCCTGTGTACCACACTTCAAAACCAAGCCAAACCAAAATCTAAACAAAACAACAAAAAATCAGACCCAAAAAAACTAGCCCACAAACAACCAACAACAAAACACCACACAACCACAAACAAACAAACCCCCAACAAAAACATGTTTCATTGAGCTGGGGTAAGGTTAGACAACAGAAATTTTCACGTGTGTGCTGGAGTCAGAGGCACAGCTCCTTGCTTTGTAAGTGCTGGAACTAATGCCTGGTTCCCCGTGAATTGCATTTTGGGGTAAAGTGCAATACACAGAGATCTCCTGTGTCAGTGTCTCCAGAGACTTCTCTTGTCCCCTCCCCATCCTTCTGCTGATCCTTTGCTGTTTCTGTCTGTAAAGACTCATGCTGCAATGCTGCCTTCAGCTGGGAGCCTTTCTGGAATTAATTTCTTGTTCTCTTTTTTTTGCACAAGAACATATAATTTTCATGAAACTTGTTGGAATTGCATAGTCTTTGAGATCACTCACTTTGCATTAGATTTGCTTGGCATTGAATAAAACAAGTAGTAAGGGAAAAGACAGAAGAACAGATTGATAGACTACATAGGGACAGGAAGACATGCTCACATCACAGTCCTCCTTTGGAGAGGAGAGCAGGCTGGAATTGACATACATACCCTCTGCACTAAGGTACTGAGTGGTATTTAGGACAGAAATAATGATCCTGAATATCTTAGCATTTTCTCTGGCTTCTCAACACACAGGCTACAATATTCCCTATTTTATTGCCTTGTTTGTTATTCTACTCTCCTCCATATCACTAACTACCACATTAAATCTCTCTCTTTTTTCCTTTCATTTTTTTTTCCTTCACTGTTGTGCTTCTATGTAACAGAAACTGGTACATCACAACTAAAAGTTGCACTGACCAATATCAAACTGATCCATCCTTATTCACAAGCTCTCTAGACTTTGTGTCAATTTTTCATCTGCTCCTCTATTCTGTGTCACCTCTTGAAAGAAGAGGCTGGTTCTGGAGTCTTTGACCCAGTCCTTCAGTGATTTAGAAACCATTCTTCTTTTGATGTTAAGCTGTCATAGCCTCTTGCAAACCCTGGAAAATAGCCAGATCTATCACATCCTTCTGAAGATTAGCTAGTTTCCAAAGATTTAATGACTATTCAGGGAATTTTTAAGAGGATAAAATTACACAATTGTATAGTGCATTGCATTCTAGAGAACCCCAAGCCAGATTTAAGCTATTTTTAAAGAAAGTAAGCCATTTTTCAACTACAGAAGCTCTACTTCTTCCAAGCAATTAAACAAGTAATTATATTGGACTCCAATAACCTAAAATCAGCCAAGGCATTTGAAAAAGAAAATGGCTAAAGGAAAACAACCTTTGGCTGAAATCTCATGAGCCAGCAATTGAGTCTAAAACCTATTCTGTAAATCTCAGAGGAGAAGTGCTGACTTAGTGACATACTGGCTTGCAGTAAAATGAAGTATAAACAACTATTTACATTCATTTCATGCAAAATGTATCATCACTACAGAAGCACAAAAGAAAATATGGCACTAACAGACAGGTCTGATTTTATCAAGGCAATGGATATCATAGCAATTTTAAGTCTTTTGAGAAGGAAAAGTCTTTCATTTTCCTAATCTAGTCTCTGTTTCTGCAGTTGTATATCCTCCTTTTTTTTTAACATTTCTTTAGCAGAATGAGTGTAGAAGGTTAGAAATTATTTTTTTTTTCATCTTAACATTTAGTTTGCTTATCTTTCTTCTTAATAGGTTCATCTGCTGTGGAACTGCTCCTCTCAGCACTCCAGGGCTTGGAAATGCTCATAGTATAGCTGCCAAATTAAAAAGACCTGGTTGGTTGATGAGGTTCCCAAAAGGTTCAGACCCACCCACTCTGTTCCATTTTGATATTCTTTGCAACAAAGACCTAACTATTGTAAGGTTAATCACTATCTTCATTTGTGTAATGAAAAGTGTGATCTCACTGGGTCTTCAACTGTAATCAAACTTTACAGTATGGAAAAATTCAGAATTACAGGTCTACTTCTACAAATTCCCATATCTGTTATGTTGCCTAGAAGCCACCATAATGTCTTTTACTGACAGACCCACTAGTATCCATGACAATCCACAGAGTTGCAATCTGGTAAATTATATTCCAGTGTCAGAAGACAAAAACCTCAAGTGCCCTCCATTTTCACTATCGCTTTCTTTCCTATATCTGGATGGAATAAGTCTTTTAGTCACAAATGAAGAATGGTTTTGTCTCTTTTTTTTCTCACTGGAGCCACATATTGATGTGGCAAGGCAGACAAAAGAATGATGTGCTATTGTATTCAACTGCTTTATTAGTTATAGTCATTCTGTGATTCCAAAGAACCCAGTCAAAGTTATGGAGGCCCCCCAAAAGAGCAGAAAACATTTAGGTCATGGGTCTGATTTATTTAAGCATCTGTTTGCTCTCTGTGCATCAGAAACATTAAAGTTAGAAAATGTTGCATGAAGACAACCTCCACTCTCCTCTCAGTTATATAATGATGAAATTTTATGATGAAATTGCACAATACAATGTATGGTGCAATCAAGTAATGAAAGGTTCTACTGAAATGAAAAACACAGAGGAAGAGATAGGTTGCTATGGGAACCACCTATCTGAATTCTCTGACTTATGTGTAACTAAAATCTCAAATTTTATGTTCCATTAATGCAGAATTCTTAAATTTTTACATTTAATAATGAACATAAACTAGTATGCTGGTTCTAATATACTTTAATTGTATGTTTAGGAGAATCAGATAAAACATTATTACATTTATGTTATCTAACAAGCTCCACACACAAAAAATTGCATGCTAGTAACACAGAAAAATGGAACATTTCTTACCTCTTTTGTATAAATCATAAAATGCTTTTGTGGTTTGTAATCCTTTTGAAACAAGCTAGAGGGCTTATATAAAGCTGAACTTCTATAACCACATGCTAATCTTTTTGTTGCTACTTTATTTTCACTGAGGTTTCAAAGAAAAAAAAAAAAATCCATTGTCTGGTCCTGTACACCTGCCTTCTTCAGATGAATACACATAAGTGGGCTCTTCACAACAATACACCAAACCCTCTGCTTGGATTTTCCTCTCATTTTTGCATGCCAAGTGATTATTCTCTCCTCCTTCAAGTACCTTCTCTAATCACACCTCTTGTGAAACCAAACAGTGCCGACACCCTTTGCCAATAACACCTGCTTCTCTCTGCTTACGAAGGATCAACCGGTGCGTTGGCAAGGTTTGTATATGTGTGCTGCAAGATCATCAGCGCACCAGGTTCCTACCTATCCTCTTCCACTCACGCTCTTGACGTGTGCCAAGAGACCTCTATATTATTTTGTAGTGTCAGTATATAACCAAACAAAATCCATGCTTTTGCAAAAGGGCACTGGGATAGTGGGATTTTTGCTTCTTTGTTCCCTATAGCTGTACTACATAACTTGGGGATGGGGGAGCTTTGGAAGGCAGTGCATGTGGTGCAGCCCCGAAGTCCTCAGGAGGTGCTGTCTGTTTGTGCTGACCTTGCAGCCTGTAGCAGACTGGTCAGAATCACCACATCTCCTTCTGCCTCTCCACAGTGCATCTCCTGCATCCGTGTGAGAGAGCATACCCTGCTGTCTGGCTGCTGTGCCCAGATCACCCCTTTGGAGAGATGGTGAGGCTGGAGATGGGAAGATGGAAGAGGTTTGTTTACTTTCTAAAAGCGATCAAGCACAATACCTTTGTTTAATGTTCAGTCTTACCAACTTGCCAGTGCTTTTCTGTTTTGTATTGACTTAAATTACAGGGGGCAATTTTGGCCTTTTAAGTATAAAGAGAAGTATATGTCAGATTCAGAGATCTCACAGTAGCTAAACTAAACCATGTATCCTTCAGGGTTTTCTCTGAATGAAACAAAAGCAAATCACATGAGGATTCCAGCATTAAAGCTTTATATTAAATTTCTGTTAGTGTATGCAACTAAACTTTCAACTTCCTATGTTCACAATTATTTCATGGGACACGCAAAAGACTTCTGTCCATCACTTCACTTTTTAAACTGCTTTTAAGAGGAGAATTTAGGTCAGAATAACTTTTGAGGTTCTAATTAAGGACATTTCCTCATCCTTCAGGCTTATTCCCATCCATTGTCATGGCGCAAAATGTCTGAAAACCCCAAAAATCCCCCGGGGCAGCTGACACAGGATTCTTATGCCAACCCTCAATGGAGGGGATTGTGTTTCCTTGGCCTTGACAGAGTAGACAGGCAGCAGCACCCGCTGAGTCCGGCTGCCTGGGAATCCACAACGGGAGCGGAGCATCAAGTGGCCGGCCGTGTTGGCTGGCACGGCGTGGCTGCAGTCAGTGGGGAGAGGGTCCCCAGCAATGCCACACATCCCTGCCATCCGCACCTGTTCCCGCTGACACCTGCTGCCCCATGGCCATAGATGGCTGTCCCCAGGGCCGCAGTGCTGATTGGGACGCTCTGCTCCTCTCCCTTTGGAGCTTTTTTTTGGTGTGTGTTTCTCTTCACCCATGCTGCTGTCACACTTCCTGGCTCTCATGTGGTCACAGCCTACAGGAGCGCAGCAATTGTGCTTTCCAGATATATACACTTAAATATGTGTATATATATCTATACATATATCTATATATATGCATACACACCCTCTACTAGATCACTTCCCAGCATATTTTTGTTCAGATTTAGACGGATTTTTCAGAAATCTTCACACACTCATGATCAGACTCCATTTGTTATGGTGCAGTTTAATACCAGCTTAATATTGCTTGTGTGTTGGATTAGCAGAGTTAAAAAAAAGGGATGTGCTTTTCCAGACAAGATTGGCATTTCCTAAATAATGAATTCACGTGAATGAGATTAATTAGAGGTGTTAAGATTAGTGACATAAACGCAATGCTGACCTAGTTGTGATTACAGCTTCTGATAAAATCCACTCTACAGATATGTGAGATTTAAAAAGAAAAGAAATCAGCCTTGGACAAACACAATTTCTCTCAACTGTTATTAAAAATTTACTGTCGAATGCATCCTTTACACCCAAAGACTGTATTAAAACGAAACTTCTGTGCAGCTGTTTTTCAAACGTGTATTTGAAAAGATAGTCAAATTCTGCTCTCTTGTGTTAAAAAGATCTGACAAGGTTCCAGAGACTGACTGTCCGTACTTCATGCACAAAATTAGCAGATTATTTACTTAGATCAGAGATGTTCTCAGGATATTCGTTTTAGTGCCTTTTGAGTATCTCAGTGGTTCTAACCCCTTACTGAGAGTTCAAAGGCCCGTCACAGGCATTGCCTTTGAGTTACAGAAACACAGAAGATGTAGGTAAAGACAAAAACCTTCAGGTTACTGCTCTGCTTTTCCCACCATTCTTTCTGCATGCTGCCCTCCCATGAATCTGTGCCTTCTGCAGAATGAAGGTTAGCACCACAGCCTAGTGGTAAATATCTGATTTTCCATCACCTATCTTGGAAGGCAGATTTACAGAAAATAGTACCCCACTATTTCTCAAGACTCAGTATTTGTGGAACAACTCCATGAAGATGAAGCTTCTATATTCTGGCTCCTTCCACTAGTTCACTATCAGGCGCACAACCAGTCTGCAACCAGACCTGTATTGCCAAATGCTGCAAAGATGACCTAATGCCAGAGTAATTACATCCCTGACTCGCCTTTGCCCATTGGCCACAGCATAATATCAGTCCATAACATCTCTGACTGATTTTTCAAAACCATTGAAGTGTATGAAGTATTTAAGTGGCCAGGTTTTCTCTAAGCTTTATTGAGCATCTTTAAAAGAGAAGAAGTTATTGATGAGCCATCGTATATTTGATTTGTACTAGGTTTTGCTGTCAGACACAAAAGTGTATGAATGGAAAAATAAACTTTACAGTAGTTCATTTCAACTTCTTTAGGGAATATGAGGTCCCTTAAAAATAAACACTATAATCATCAACAGGTTATTTCTCTCTTTCTTTTTATGTTCGTTTATCATAATCCTCCTCTGGCTCCAGCACTTCCAGATGGAGCACCACCCTCAACATTTTCATTTGTGTCTAATTTAGTCAGACATATACACAAATACAAGGCTGAAGTCAGATCTCATTTACAGTAGTGTAAATCTGTAGCTGGATTTGGAACAGCTGGATAGATACCAGTCAAGTTATTCTAGATGTACAGTGGTGTTACCAAGTTTGTTACATCAGTGTTACTATCTCTTGATATATACAGTATTTGAAATATGCAGGGCTTAATATAAATGTCTGCAGAAAAAAATAACTATTTCAAAGCAGCTGGTGCCTTTCCATGATATAAATGGGAACCTTTAATACTAAATGCCATATTCAAAATACGTAAAAAATGTGAAATGCGGAACTTGAGGAATTTGACATACAGAGTAACACATATATTTACAGAATCTTCTGCCACAAAAACTTACTACCAGAAAGAATGACAGCTGATACAAATTATTCTTTGCATATATTTTGAGCATTATTTATGCTCTAAAAGATTCCACAGAGATTGTGAAATTATATGTTTAGGAACTGCTTTACAGATCATTAAAATGTAACCATCCTGGGGAGAATATATCACCAACATCTGTAGCTACAATAGCCAGTGAAGTTTTCAGAAGCAGAAATGATAGGTACCTCAGACAAATAAAATTGTAACACATGATATAAGTTACTTGGGATGGAATTTCTCCTAGACCATGAGGCAAACACCTTCACTCTCAACCATGGGGCCAGGGAATCTCTGATAACCACAACATTTTGCTTTTCTATTTCATCTGAAACAGGGCACCTCCAGCAGCACTAAACTCTGCAGTACTGACTCAGCAGTGAAAATACCACCCACTAAGACAAGAATACCACTTCCTTCAGCACCTGAGTTTTCTTTGGAGGTTTCCCATAAAAATCTTGAATGTATCAATGTTCTGAACAGCTTTGTTTTTCCTCCACAATTTGAACACTTATTTTATGGTGGATCAAATGACAGGGTATCACCAAAAAAAAAAAAAAAAAAGTACCAGTATGACAATGAGTAAATGTTGCTGAATAGCAGTTCATTTTAAAGGAAGAAGAACACTTATTTTTATAGTGTCATAATTGTTCATCTATTGGTAAAAATGGCCAAATCAATATATTTTTCAAAAATAGTAAATTCCAATAGAGGTTAAATCTCTGAAACTCTAGCCTCCTCTTTCATTGCAGTATGAAGGCCTTAAATAGCACAAACCAGTACCCATCAGCTGACTGTTCTGCTAATAGAGTCAAGTTGTCACCAAGGATAAAGAGAAGAAAGTCTCTTAATGAAGTTTAGAGTAAGAAAGCAGTATTTGAGAATCCAAACTGGCCCATGATTAAACTATGAAAACAGATAACTTAAACAATGCTGAGTTTCATATTTGATTTAAGATGGCTTTTTTCCCCTGTATGTATAAGTTCTGCCATTTACCTGAAACATTTGTGCTAATTGTGTCTATCCTTAAAGAGCTGCTAAAATCTCTATACTAGGATACGCCTACCAAAGTGTCATCTGCTAGAAACAAAGAACCGGGTTTTGTTTTCCTGTGGAAAATCCTACAGGGGTGGTAAAATGCAGACAGAAACTTTGCAACCTGAAATTTCCAGATAAATTAACTAAACACTAGAAAAAAAGGAGTGAGAAAGTACAGTAAGGAGTTGCATGGAGTAGTTGGATGAAACTCCAGAACTGGATGATTATCCCCAAAAGCTGATTCCTCAAAGTATTTTCCTGATAATAATTTTATATGTTATACTGCTCCTAGCACTTTGCTCTTTTCTCGAGAGAAGTAAGCACTTCTCACAAAAGGAAAGAATCAAAAATGACCAATTTAGCAAAAACTTGTCAGATTTTGAAAATGTTTTTGATAATTTAGGAAGCTTTCCAGGCAAGGGAATTCTAAATCTCCATTATTGCAAACTGTGCCATCATGGAGGCAAAAGCCCCTTTACATAAGATTATTCGAGGGTTAATCTGCTACTGCACCTCCAGAAGATGCAGTTTAGCTCCAATTCTCTTACCAACTTCCCTCATGGGCTTTGTTAATTCACTTTACTATAGTTCTTCCTCTATAAAAAGCCAAATGACAGTATCCACCAGTATGATTGGCATGCTATAAGAAGGAAAAACCCGAGAAAGTGGCAATGTACTCAGCCAGGAGTCTAAATTTGATATAGACAGACAGACCCTCACATACACCTGCAAAACTTGCTTTACATGCTGACCTCTGCAGCATTGTTGAACAGAAGATAAGTTAAATTAACAACATAATGGTCAGTTTTGGTGTTGTGCTTGGGAAAGAAGAAAACCTTAGAAAAAGAGTAGCTTCTAGTTCTTATTGAGAAAACAGAAGTGTCAGAAGCAGACTCAAGACACAGTTTACAGAGATACTAGGAAAATCATGGCCGAGAAGGAGAAAAAAAGAAAAGGAGATGGGAAGGGAAAGGAAGGGAAGGGAATGTTTTAGCTTCTGGAAGCAGCTAAAACATTCTAAACGTCATGGTTTTTCACTGTAAAACTGGATTTCTTTTTTTGGATACAATTACAGGTTTGTAAGATGAATTGGTATATTGGCCAGCCAAAGTCTTACTGTCTGAGATCTTAAAATCTTTAATCATATGGTCTTTACATGCAGAAAATTCTGTGGGCTACAAAAGATGTCTCCACTTGAGTCCCCTAATTCTGCTGGAGATCTGGACAAATAAATAAGATTTCAACCTATTTAACTTTTCTAAGACTTGGAAGAGATAGGCATGAAGGACACTGTGAACATGGGCATAGCAGGTTCTGTTTCACTTGGTGAAAGCTTTGCTGTGGGCTCTGACCAGCCTTGGTATCTCTTGCTGCTGCAGCAAAAATCACTGTGCAGGGCTGCCTGCTCTGCCCTGCCACCTGCCACTGCTCACCCCATGCTAGAGTTGCAGAGGTGGAGCAGCCAAGAGGTGGGCATGCATTCCCTTCCTCTGACTCCGCTGTGAAGGTGGCGACCTCCAACGCAGGAAAGGCAATAAATAGCGTGGGGGCACTCACATCTCCAGATACCACAGCTGTTTTCTCAGAGTCTCACAGAGTCATGTCACATATAAGAAGGGGAACTTTTCTGACTGAAAATCCCAAATCCAGAGCAGTCTGAAGGACTGCATTTGTTTTAAAGAACTGACCTCCTATGTGATAGGTCACTTCACGGTGTTTTGCAACACAGACACAGTGTTTTGAAGACTGTGTTCCTGAAAAAAAGGTAATCCTGATTAACTTCTGGCTATCTTGAGAAAAACAATCAGAAGTCAGTAACATTTTGACTTTTTCTCTAACATGCTCAGGCTGTGTACAAGGAATACAGGATCCTTACCTAACAAGGAGCTGAAATCCACAGGTAGTAAAGTACTACTCCCGTTCTTGCCATGCTGGAGGCTTGGACCAGCTACAGACCAAACTTGAAACCATCATGACGAGATATGGAACAACAGCATTTCCTACTGAAATTATTTTGGCAAGCTCTTTTACTTATGCTATTATCTTGGCTATCTTCTGAGCTGTGTGCAGTCAGCAGCCTGCTGCCACAGAGGTGAGAGCTCTTTCGTAAGCTCTGTAGAGCTTTTACAGTGCAAGAAAACAACCTAGAGGAAAGGTAAAGAGTATTACCTGGGGTGATAAAGGAAAATTTCAGGGTTTCTAACATTTATTCTGTGTCTAAATACAAAAATTCTATTTTAAAATCAGTCAGAAGCTAACTGTGCCAAAGAAAGCAGAGACTGTGATAAGATTGAAGATGAGATTACCTCAAAATACACATCACTTTGCCTCTTACTATTGATATATTCAAATCAAAGATCTGGCAAAGAGATCCTGACTGATTTCAGTGGGCCCAGCCTTTCAAACAGCACTTACTGTAGTGAAGGGACCAGCAGTGTCCTAAATAACTAAAATTTCAATGAAAGTCAGTAACGCTAGAAGATCCTTTTCATGAAGAGGTCAATGGGCATATAAGCAATCAGAGTACAAAAATTTTTCCAACTCAGAAGTGCAGAATTTTGGTCCTAGTGTTTATAGAGAGGTTCACAGTCTTGAGGTTTGCCTAGGGTTTCTCCACAACGTGAAAATTTCAAATAAGCTGCAGCAAAGCTTACTGACATTGATTGCAAAGTTGGCAAGATTCCTGTTTCTCCCCGAGGTATGCTATATCACAAGACAACAGAATAACATAGCGATAGCAAGAATTGAACGGGTACTTTTATTCCTGCCACTGAGTTGATTGTGGAGATCAGTAGTAAGCAGACTTAATTGTACAATGTTTAGGTTTAGTCAGCTCTGTTACTCAATCACCCTTCATGAAAAAGGAGGTGGAATTAAGAACGTTTCTCCCATGAGTACAGGAGTAGAGGATTTCTCAGACTCCTTAACAGAAAGCAATGAAAAATTTAATCTCTGGGAGAGACAAAAGAAGTTTCTACAACCCTTGGGACCCAGTGTTTCACCTCAAGTCCAAGCTCAGAATCACCTCCCTTCTGTTCAGGCTACAGTTGTGAATCTCTCATGGGCATTACTATCACGTGAGTTTAGTCCTACTAAATCTGTTTACTATTGATACAGGTCAATTCACAATTGTCAAATTATATTTACACATATATAGGTATCTACAGCTAGGGGTCCTAGCTGTTCAAGGGCTCTGCTAATGAAGCCAGTTAGGAAGAACTACTACCCCTCCACCTTCTCCCAGCTTGAAAGCCAGAAATAAAGATGTCTCCAGGACAGTGAAATGACAGCAAACATTCTTTGGAAAAAACCCACTTTTTTAAGTGACAGGGTAGGCAAATGGTCAATGAGGAGTGTTCCTTCTTAGCCACATTGCTTTGAGCTTACACTGAAACCATAAAGAGCAGTCCACACCCTGCTGCAATTCCCTTGCTGTAAGGAAGGGCCTTGTGACAAAGAAGGGCTATGGAACAGATCCAGTAAAGGACTAAGGGACATAGAAAGCTCAGTTTGGCAATACTTACTATTTAGGCACCTGATCTTCAGAGTGGAATTCACACTGTGTTAGGATCTGAGGCACAGGAAGAGTTTGATGCTACAGAACAGGATCCAAACCTGCAGCATGTGATGAAGTTGTGAGTGACCCAGACCAAGTAAGTGGGTTTTCGGAAATCCTATCCCTCATCAGAAGTTACACTGTTCACCCAGGGCTGCAGAGACGCCTTTGTCCATAAAGCCCTACTGGGTGTTCAGGCATTGACTCAAGCATACTGCCCCCTCCTACAGGTAACCTTTCAAAGACCCTGGGAAGACTCACTCTTCCCTTTTAATAAAAGGTTGCTGTTGCAGATTTTCTGTATAACAGATAGTGGTTAGAAAAATGCTAACTGGAAACTGGAAACACAGGTTCTGTTTCTTCTTTGATCTGAATGGACTCAAAGTTATTTTCTTCCATATCCCTAGAAGGGATAGGATTTACCCAGCTTCCCATGCTGTTGAAAGAGGTTAACTCTGCTTTAATATTTTGTTTTTGTTCATTAGCAAATGCAATGTTCATTGGGTCAGAGAAACAGAACTAGACAGGGTACAGAGTTCTACGGCTTGTCGGCATTTTTGCTTGAGGAAAGTCTGTTGAAATCCTTTGGATCTTGAAGTGGGACTGGAAAAGACTCAATTTTGGATCAGATTGGATTAATAAAATTGGTCCATAGTAATCTTCAAGGCTAAATAACAGATCCTTCACAAAGTTCATGTGCATCCAGATGAGGCTTTTGGATAATTTTTTAAACATTTTGTGTTTAGTCACTTCTTAAAGTTTTTGTTTAGTCACATCTGTGAAATATTTTCAGACATAGGATGAAAAGTAATGAGCATAATTATGAATTTTTATTCATGAGTTAAACAATTTATGTGGGTAGTGTGAAAATTTACATCTAAGGAGGCAAGCTTCTCACATAGGTTAAAAAAGTACAGCTTAGCTGCTAAGGCACAAGAGAGAAAGTGTAAAGCTTCTAGCTTACTGATATATGTTTGAACATGCTAGAAGTATGTAATAACTAAGCCTTGCAGTGTAAAAATGAAAGGAAAATTTACACGTTTTATGTTTTTCATGCTATAGCCATGATTATATTGCAGTAATTTAAATATACATCATGCACTCCATTAGGAACTGCTTCTTTGTCAAGATTTTGATCTCTTTTGAATCAATCTATATCAGCTGTGTGTTGTTTAAAGTATTCTTATCAACTCATCTATAATTTGCTTTCTTTGAACAGCCTGTGTGCTGGAACATTTGATCAAAGAAATAAACCTTTACTTGAACA
The DNA here is from genome assembly GCF_001604755.1 of Lepidothrix coronata. Taxonomy (NCBI): domain Eukaryota; kingdom Metazoa; phylum Chordata; class Aves; order Passeriformes; family Pipridae; genus Lepidothrix; species Lepidothrix coronata. Next base: position 6,567,924 of record NW_016690217.1, read on the forward strand.
ACCCAAAGTAAAGTGAATGATCATTTTTATAACTCTGTATTATAAAATGTAAATATAGTTGTCCATAGATTATACAGGATGATATAAATAAATGAGTCTGAGATTTTTGAAATGCAAGCATATCCAGTGTATCACATATTTTGGCCTTTAACACTATTGTCTATAATACAGAAAAATCAATGAAATGTTTAGAAGGCAGATTATGCAACTTTTATTAATTTTACTCCTCCATTAACTGGTAACCATATAAAGAAACACTCACGGCAAAATTAAGTAAGGAAAACATAAACCCATAAAGTTTTGGATTTATAAATTTCTTCATAAAGAAAATGTTGATTGAAGCTCTGTTATAAGGCTGTATTCTAATGCAAAAAACAATGGCTATTTAAGATTTAACAGGCTTAACAGTTCTGGACTATGGACATTAATTCACAGCTGACCACTAGACCTGTAATTATTAAAAATGTAGAAAACAAAACATATGTGTTTGAGGTTTTATAGCTGTACAAATTTGGTAACTCACATTCAATTCAATGTGTCTTTTATACAAACACACACGTAGATGCCTCCCTGAATTGAGGGCAAATGGAGTCTAATCAATATGAAGAACATAATACATAAAGGGTGGATGCAAATTTTATAGTACACAAGTAAATAATTAATTTATACCTTCTTACTGTAACAAGGTAGAAAAGTCAGCATATTTTGAAGTTTAACTGAACTTTTGCCACAGCTATGAAAACTGTGGAAACGCATCTCAAGAACATACAGTGTTAACTGTGTGCAGTCCAGGGAAGGAGAGGTATGTAGGTATTTTGCTTCATATGAAAGAAAAGGGTAAGGTGTTCTGGCTGGGGAAGAACATCTTACACGCCAGGTCCCTAGCAGGTGATTGAAGTAGGCAAAAAGCCAGGATTACGCTGACTTTTGTATGCCGATCCTCTCTGGTGATGAAGTTACCCTTGCAGAGTGCCTCTGTTACTCAGGGAAGGGGTTCACTTCTTCTCAGCTCTGTAGCAGGGCGTTTTACTTCTCAGTATAGATACATAAATGCTACTCATAGTATGAACTATTTAGGTCCTAACTCTGCCACCCTTCCTGACACTGGAACTGTTTCAAAGTAAGAGCCACGATTCTGCAGAGATTTGCAGGAGCATTCAATTTTCTTCTTATGAATAGTTTTACTGTCTGAAACAGGACTCTGACAAATCCTTTTAGAATTGAGACCTATTTTAGTGCTGCTTAGTGCAAAAGGTGACAGAATCCGTAGAAACTGTTTGTTGTCTGTGCCAGGAACTGTAACCAGACAGATGTGAAGTAAGTCAGAAGGCTTCCATTGGCCACTATAGGCTTTAATCAGCGATCTAATAAAACCTGAATGATGGACTTTGCATAGCAGAATTTTTTGGCTTCTGATACCGTAGGGCTCTTTTAACCTAATGCAACTATGAGTGGTGGCTAAGGGCCCACATCTGGAAATACTTATACACTAAATAAAACCCTTGCTCATGTGTAAGCACATGAAAAACTGTGCATCACTTATTGAGTTTGCTAGAAACTCAGTGTTGCATAATCTTTAATACTGGTTTGACAAAGCACAGTCAACATCTTATGGGAGCCCAATAAAACAAAAAGTCTTGGGGAAAAAGGGGGCAAGGTCAGGACTTTGCATTAAAGATAGTTGTAAGGTAAGAGAAGATGTGGTATTTCTACACTTGTGATCATTACTACTGTGTAGGAATCCAGGTAAATAACCACATTTTGTATTTACCTTACAAAGCAGAGATATTTCAGTGATGAAAATGAAAAATGGGTTTGCTCAGAAAAGCCTTTGTGTCTGGAACACAGCTATAAGTAGCTCACTATCTAGGTTGAAAATGGCAATGCACGGTAGTGTGTCCTATTTTTCCGTGCTTGCAGTGAAGATACAATACTTGAATTCAGCCTTGGTAGTTACTAATACACCACACAGACACAATTACACCCTGTGTGCTGCATAAAGGAATCACTTGTGGTCTGCCCCTGTTACAATGAGCAGCGGGGGGCCAACATGCAAGAAGACAAAATGCTTTACAAGGAGGAAGGAGACCAGAAGAGTCGATGTACCCAAATACAAGGACCTTGATTCTTTTTGGAGTGATTTAAGTCACTTTCCATCAATTATCGTCCTTTGTCTCCAGAGTCTTATCACAAGCAGCATTACAGGAACCGAACAAAACAATACTCAGGCTCAAATAATCCTGTGAACTGTGCTGACATTTCCACACCCTGTTGCTGTGTTTGACCACTAGTAAGATTTAAACAAAAAGCAAAAGACAAAAACTCAAAATCCAAAATGTAAAAAACACCATACAGAACAACAACACAGGTTCTTGTTTTAAATAACATGCTCAGCCCTTCCTGGTGTCTTTTCTGTCATATAGTATTACTGATACCTCACATTGCAATACTGTAATGATGTGAAATGAAAAACTGCAGCACAAAACAAGACTGACTTTCTCAAATATGACAGCTTCTCAGAAGAAAATTTCCTGCTTTGTAGTAAATTAGATTCTGTCCCCTTCCATTCCAATCTCCCTTTCCCTCTTGGTGAAATTTGAGTTTCAGAACTATTATAAATGAAAAATTTCACTTATATATAGGCAGAAGTTCTTTGCAGCTAAATTTTGATTTTTCAGTGAAATACACAATGTCTATTCATTCACTTTTACTGTTCAGAATCAGAGTAATAAATTTTTATTTATTACTGATATGTGAAGTTTTAAGGGCACATGAAATCAATGAAAAGCATCTATTTTTTTTATTCATTCATGCTAGATATGTGACATTTCATGGTAATTCTTGACAGAACACTGAAGTCATTGCTTATCTGAAAATAAATTAAAAAACGTGGAAAGTCAAAAAAAAAAAAAGACCTTAGGAAAGTCAGCTATTTTTGACAGTAAGTTAGCTTCTGTGAAACAAAGCCTTGTCTTTCAGAAAGTGTTTACGATCTATGAGTGAAAAAAAAAATATATCCTTGGGCTAAAATATTTATTGGCACCTAGGAGTCTGAAGAGAGCAAGTCAGGCCTGTGGTTTTTTGAGGGCACTTTATCATTGCCTGCATTCTCAAAGGGATCTGTGAATGAATAGAGCTGGATTACTCAGCCTTCTATTCCACGCCTATTCCTCTCCATTTTCCTTGGCAAGACTGAAAGCCAAGCTATTTTTAGCTAGAATGTTTTCTATTTTTAGACAAATATCAGTTAAGGGACATTGTTAGGAAAAATTTAAAAGAAGAAAAACACATGGGGGTGGGGATGAGACTTCCCATCTCATATTGTGAAGCAAGCCCTTCAACCTGTAACTCCAGGCATTTCAGCTGTTTCCAATCTTGGAAAAATAAAGAAAATTCAGAGTTCAGGGATTTAAAAATAAACCTACCCTCTGGCAAACACACCAAAATACAACAAGCTGTTACTATGTGAAACAGTGACTACAAAAACAAAGAACGTTTTCCAATGTCTAGATTGGGATAAAACTTTGGAACTATTAAGTTATAAGAATGTTACACAGACAGGTAAGATTTTTCCAGCTTCTTATATATCATGTTTTGGAGAAAGAAACAGTGATCTGTGAAATAGATTTTGTTTTAATAAATACAGCTTTAAGATCCCAATCTGACAAAGAAAGACAGTATGAACAGAGTTTGAAACACATTTATATTCTGCATGTATTTTTCACCTTTGTCACCACAGCATTTTTACAACAATCCATCAAAAAAATTTGCTTTTGCTGTACCATGGGGTCAGAGTAACTAACTTCGCACCCATTTTAGTTTTTTCTGTTCCTATTCTCTTCTTCCATAACACAGAAAAACAAGCTCTCAGGTGAGCGGCTTCACTTTCATTTGGGATACATTAGGATTACAAACTACGTTTTATGTTAACCAAATCTTTGTTGAAATAAATCATAATGGAAATCACTTTTTTTGTTTGTGTTTTTGAGAAAAACCAAAGCTGTATGACAACTTTCCCTTAGTTGCATTTGTCACATATTGAATTAATTTGAAATATATTAGAGAAAAATAAAAGAACAGTGTCCACATCTGACCCTCCGACTTTCTTCATCTAGCCTGAAAAGTAACAAAAGTCTGTCACTCATTAAATGCACAGTGACAGGAAGCTGCAGAGTTATCAAGGAGAGCTTTAACAATAGCCTGGGAAGATAAAGAGTCAAAAATCTCATGAGGATAAGTGGAAGGAAGGGAATAAATTGTTACCTATTGGGTGCAGTAGAGGGACTAATTTGGTCACTACCACTGACTGGAACAGTAGTCCCACTGAGGGACTACTTTGGACAGAATAGAATTGCCTTCCACAGTTTTCCAGCTTTGAAGTTTCTCTTATGGTCTTGTAATAGCTACTATTTACATGAAGCCCAAATTGACAGAATAATAAGATTAGGTGAGAATATCAGTTTCTGTTTAAAAGAGACATATTTCTAAAGTAAATGCTTTAAAAAATGAAATTAAGATTGATAAAATGGACAGATTTTTAGTACTTTTGAAAATGAGATATTTTTCCCTCTGAGATTTTTTTCTGTAGTAATCATGGTTAGGAAAAACATAGAAAAAACTCACATAAGGATATTAGGTTATGAACATATTTTCCAAAAGCTCAATACTAGGATGGCAAACAAAGAAAGACCAAAGGAATATTTAAAAAATGCTGAAGATCTTGAAGTCAGTCCCATGATTTTGTCATACATGATGTTGATAATAGTGGTTTGGCTCATATTTACTACAAATTAAAAAAGGTGAAGGCATTTAAAAAGCCTAAATAATCATCCAAAGGAAATTCTTTGGCCAGCTGACCCTTTCCAAACATCTCCTGGCCTGTAGTACTGGTAACAGTACCTGTTTTTTGAACAACTGATCTTCAACCAATTTACAAAGGAAATCAATAGTGCTATCCCCATTTTACAGACAGGGAAACTGAAGCATTAGGAGGAAATGTGACTTATCCAAGGTCACACAACAGTACTTGGCAAAGCTATTAATAAAATCCAAGTCTCATGAGTTCTAGTCCAGGGCAGTATCCAATACACTGTACTGTCTTTAGATCACCCTGAATAACCTTTCTTACATACAGGCTTACTTTCTATACTGTCCCAGATCTTCAGCCCATGGTAGTTGAAAGAATTCCCCTGATTTCAACAGCTCAAGACCCAACTTGATGGGTATTTCACAGCTTGTTTATACGTAGTATTAAGTTATGATGACAAGAGAAGAAAATACACTTATTAAATTAAACAAGCTACAACAGTTGCCTTAATTTTCCTAAAAAGAGAACATTCAGAGAGTTATATGAGCTTATTTACTACAAATATACATATAAGAGTCTTAATTGATATGAAGAGGCTTTCAGAATCTAATTAACCTCCTAGCTAGTCATTAGCTCTGTGACCTTTAGAAATAATTGACAGAAGAAATTTTCTTTTCTTTTCATCTCATTCAGAATTTCCACACCAGGTGACTAATCCTACATGTGCTCTAGGACGCACAGCACATCTGTAAGGACTGACGAGATAATGTGCAGTAAGTCCATGAGCAAAACAGGACCATGGTATTCCTCTCAGGCACAAGTACTGCCCATGGACTCCCAAGCACCATTCTCATCAACTCCAACCTTTTAATGTGCTAAAGCCGTATTAAGTTTTAACTCTCAAATCCCTCAAGGAAATTTAGCAGTATTTCATGCTTACTAACATGTTGTGGCTAGTCATACTAAAAGTGACTGGATTTGCAGTTCAAGCTAGTTTTTCTACAAGCCTGTGGAAGAATTTATTGCTATCTATCACTGGTTGTACGCTTTCATTTGACGCATTTTTTTTTTCAGAGCAAAAATGTTTTTTTCAACAAGCAAAACACACAAGAAAAAATTCTAAATTCCACTCCCCTATAGGGCTTGGTATTACTTTGTTCCCTGCCATTTTAACATATAGGTCTGTGAAGATTTCCCTGTGTGCTGTAAAACACAAAGGATGAGCAATCTGCAGGGAGAATTTCACATGTTCAGAACCTCCCTTCTTCCTCTTAAGGGAAAATGCTGCTGCAAATGGCACACAATTCTTTTGCTATGTTCAGACTGTTCTTCCAAATACGGGAGTCCATTGGAAAAGGGAAAATACTCTGTAAAAGGTAAAAGGTCAATTCACCAGCAGTTACTAGAGCAATGAAGATGTATGATCCTATGCAAATCAGGTTAAAAGAACAATGCTAGATGTTCATTATCCATAAAAAGGAGTCTATAATGTGTAAATTATTTAACAATGTGACATATTATTGCAAATTAGAACTATCCCCCTTTTTTTTTTTTTTTGGCCATGGCAAACCTGCAGCTGCATCACAATGGCCCTAAGATAATTAATCTCCTAGAGTAGTTTAGATTAATTCTTGATGAAATCTTCACTATCACTATGCAATAAAAAGCAAGAGTTCACCCAACTCAAGTTTTCCATACTTTCCTAATTTCCGTGACAAAGGAGAGGGAAAAGAGGATAGAGGAGCATCAGGTGTAATGGAAAATCAATCCCTAACACTCAGACTGAAAGAGCAAGGGACAAGAGACAAAGGAGAACACAACTTGATGACACTCTCAAGTATGTCCTGGCATGCAATTGGGAGAAGATTAAGAAGGATGAAACTGAGGATGAGCTGAAGATCAAAAGACTCTCAAAAACTGTCTAAAGTCAGTCCTTGGCAAGAGAGATATAAACATTATTTGACAGAAACAGTATTGATATATATTACATGGATAATCATGTTACTGTATTATCACCTTATTTTGCAATGTTCTACTGTGCCATATCTGAAGTAAATACTGTAAATACTTTGAGCTGACCTGTCAGTGCACACTAGAATACAGCAAAATTGTAAGAGTGGGCAGAGAGGTGGGTGAAAGGCGATAATACACTTGATATATATTCAGGTGAAAAAAAACATGCAGAGTAAGACAATGTACAGATAAGAAACCAAATGAGGATAAGGTATTATTGAAGCAGAAAGATATCACACTGTATTGCAGAAGCTGACATCTTGCTATATGTAAAAGTCTATGTTGAGGACCCTGCAACCCTTCTAAGAACTGGGGGGCAGGGTGGAAGAAAAAAAAAGAAAAATGAGAAAAAAAGAAGTAGTTGAAACCAGACGCCAGAAAAAGACACAGCCAAAAGGAGATAACAAGAGAGATATTTCAGAAAAGGAAAAGACACTGAGTTCATGGGAGAGCTTTTTGTAAGGTAAAAGACAGCTGCAAAGATCAGACAGATGTGTGTGCATGTGCACAAAGTAGGAGTTTTACACAGTGAATTTTGCAAAATTAAGAGATTTGGCAGGTGATCAACACTCATGACATAGAACCTCAGTTAGCAAAGAGAAAGATGAAAGAAGTCTGTGTTCCTCTTTTTTCTCTACTAGTGACTAGTGGTATAGCAGAGGGGAACTGAGAAGGTGGATGGATGTTTGTCTGAAAATGGAAGATAGGTTTAAATGGGATGAATTTGAAAGGGCTGACCTAGTAGGAGAACTTGAACTAAAGGCAGTGACCACTGAATCAGCGGAGGAATAGAAACCAGTTGGAGAAAGAGGGACAATAATAGCAGCAGGGTCAAAGAAATTAATGGATTGGGGGCTTAAAAAGAGCTGAAAGATAATGTGGTGAGTGATTTGTGGAGGAACGATTTATGTGCACGCAGAGCAAGGACCAGGGCATTAAACTCAGTATCTGAGAAACTGAATCAAAATCGGGACTTAGTGAAAACTCACTAGAGGTCTGGTAAAGCTGAAACAGTAGCTGATGCTTTGACATGAAAGAAATGTCAAGGAAAAAGGGACAGTGAGAGAGAAAACAGGCAGGAAGTTTCACCTTAAATCAGCAAAGGCTTGATGGTTTAGCTGAAGAATTACAGCATATTTCTGTAACATCGTTAGGGTTCTAATTCCATTGCAAGTCAAGATGCAAACATTTCCCAGTATTCCTGCTATGAAATCTGCCCCCTTCAATCTAAGGGCGATGTCCTTTATGAGCTCCTAAGCAGTGGGATTACAGTACTGGATTCTTGTTAATCAGAGGAGTGTGGCAGTGAAATATCACTGACATAAGCTGTGTTACAATCACTTATGTTTTACAGAAACAAGGAGAGGATCTGGCCTCATTTTTAATAAATACAAAGAACGCATAATGCACATACTCAGCTGCTGTAAAACTCTGACATTTTCTCTTCCCCATCTCCTTATTGCCATAAGAAAGTTATTGCTTAGTTCTATGCAACTGTGCTGAATATATTATTGTTGGTATTTACATACACACTTGGAAGGTAGCATAAATAATAAATTAATATTTTTTCCTCAGTGTTGAAGGAACTCTGCACAGTTTCTGCTATTCTTTAAAAGAAATTACTGTACCCAGCAACTAATAATCACATTTTAATTGAAGGAAAATTGAATGAATGAATGATTGTGGTGTGAGTGGTTTGGTGGTTGAGGACATAAAGGCTTCAGTGTGAAGAATCTAGTTATCTCTAAACAGAGGTCTCAGAATATAGAAGTCTCAGGATATACCTTCCCCTTCCCCCGCCGCCCCCTCCCCCCCAAACTAATACATATCTTCATACAGATTTTGGTAAGACTCAAAATAACTGTCACTCTTGCTTGAAATGGATAAACTTGAGTGTTGAATGAAAATATGTTCCTCTTCATGAGTACACAATGACTTTTAGTTACCTGTGTATGTTGTAAGTATATTTAGTGGGTATTAACTGAAACACATTAGGCTGGTAGATAATTTTTGTGATGTGAAAAACTCAGATATACCAAACTGACTGTTAATCAACACCATTTTGAATGAAGAAATTGGAAAACATCATCTCATATTTATTACATGCAAATAAAATTGTTCCACATGTAAAAAAAGTATGAGATATTTATTTAAAACATTAAAAGAAAAGAGCTCAAAGAATAACAGGAACTGGCCTTTACAATTCTCTTGATATTAGCCACTCCATTTTTCATCAAGACAGATTTATTGAGATCATATATCTATAAGTTGGGTAGGACCAGTTTTCCCCTGAAAAATAGCGTAATGAAAAATGTGTAATGTTGGTTAGATGTATGACATTTGCGGTCTTCTGATATTTTAAATAATAAGATATGGCCTGAAAACTCACTCCTTCAGAAATGCTAAATGTAATTAATCCCAGTAATTAAACTGAAAACATTTGCTTAATAAAATTAACATCTTTAGCCAGATCTACATGAAAAGTTATGCAGTTTTTCTATTTGAATAGCAGTGGTTTAACCTAAAAGTAATTAGCTACATATTAGAGAGCTTTTAATTTTCTTTGAATATAGATTCTTCCAAGAAACTATAACACCTTCTGATGACTGATAACATGGTTCTACCACAACTGAATAGTAACTAAATAGTTAATATTATGCTGATTGAGAACAGAAACTGGATTTTAAATTGAAGACCTTTATACAGTTGACAGATATATTTCAAATTTTCATAAATCTAGATAAAAAAGTTTTCTTTCTCTGTGCAGAAATCTGTGAGTACAGCTATGCCCTTTTCTTCTGCTGAAATATAGTTATTGAACAATTGTAAATGATCAGATTTAGTAATACTGTCTGATTCTCAGCTGCTGTTGACTGCTCTGGAAGAACAAGATTAAGAACTTGTAAGTATGTAATCTAACCGTCTGAAAGTGAAAAGAAGATGGACTCCTTACAAGGAAAATATGTGTAATGTAGTCAGTTTAACTGATAAATTAAAATATTTAAATGTGTGGCAGATTTCTATCCTGTACCTAAAAATATACCCAAACTACATGAAGAGTCAAACCATTTATCAGACTGTATATTTTCACGGGCTCTATTCCTCTTCTATACTTGTAACTACGATGTTAAATACCAAGTAAAGGCATGATAGTCTTGTTCAAAACCTACACCCTCCAGAAGTACTCCTTGGATCCTAAAACCATATCAGTATGGATGAAGCTTGAGTATTTTATGTTTCAGGCAAAACATTGAAAAATATAACAGAAAAACAAATTCTAAGCTGACAGAGCACATGGAAAAACTACAAACATTCACCTAATTTGGCCTTTTCTGCCTATTGTTAGATTGCTCAATTTAAATTACGTACTTTTACTTTCATCCCTGTAAAAAGGGATGCCCATCAAACCTTGGGTATAGCCAGAAAATTACACATCTGCATTCAAAACTGCCCATCAGCCTATCCAAACTGGCCCACTCTTAATGCAGAAAGGAATTTTGCTGGTGTAGTGAGTGCTCTTTCTGAAAAATCTAAAAGTTATAACAAAATAGACATTATTTGGAATTTTAAATTTTAACTCAGATATCTTTAAAAACCATAGTCCTCAAGATCAAAAGTATTCATTCATCGTAAAGCAAGCAATAAATCCCTAACTGGATTACTCACCTATTTCCACAAGAAAGCCTGCAGGAAGAAGTAAAGATATCACAGGAAACTTTTCTGCTAAGAATACTCTGGCTTTTTGCCACTAGAAGAGGACAGGACATTATTTTGGACAGAGAATTTGAATTCTCTTGGACATAGGTTTAAAAAACCTAAGTGACAGGAAAGGCTTCATGTCTATACAGAAGATTTAAAGTAAGAGAGGAAAAGAGATGATGGAGAGGAGGAAGACATTATGTACTTTCCTCCTAGTCTTACATCACATAAATTTTTGTTCTACTGTCAGAACCTCACCCTCTTCTAATATGGGAGAAAATCTGGGGGGAAATCATGAAGGAAGTAAAAGAGTATCTTCCTAGATGGTGACATATGGATGGACAGAAAAGTGATATATATTCCTGGGTGCATTTTTTGTCCATCTATGGTGATGTGTCTCTGACTATTTGTAACGTGTAGCAATGTTCATCTTTTATCCATAAAAAACATTATATGTAAATAACTAACTTCCTTACATTGCTAGTCTCAAACACATGACTAACCCTGGTGAAGAATCCAAAAGCATCAAAATCTCATTTGAGACAACATATAAATTCTTTAAAAATCCGAAACTAAAACCTTTAAAAACTAAGTGCCAAGGTATTCAGGAATAAATTTTCACTGACTTTTAACCTTCCAATACTTTTTAAAATTATAATATTATTATATTGGATGGCTAATCACTCAGGTGCTTTGAAAACCGAAGTTGTATAGGTCATATAATCCATTTCTTAGATATCACTGTGAGAGCTTTGCTATAGCAACAAAATCATTGAAGGCTTCATGTATTTTGCATAGCTTGAATACCAACGTGATTTTAAAGTAAACTGACTTTTCTGCAAATATTAGAAGCTTAAATTTTAAAATTTTAATTTTTATTTAATAATTTTCAGTAATTGTAATTAAAAATGTCCGTATATATTTACAAAACCAATATTTAAAAAGTGTTTCTAGCATTCTGACACTACTGGTTTGATATCGTTACTATTACATTATATTAATAGCATTCTGTATGTTGTAGCTGAAACATTTTTATTGTGTAGATTGTAAGTAAATTTTTCTTGCATTTTATTAAATATCCTTCCTTTGTAAATAATCACAAAGCTTAAAAGGGCAGTTAAATGCCTTAAAGTAGTGGCTCTTAATCTTCTTTCACATCTTTTACAATGTATTTTTAGTTCCTCCTGGACAGACAATACTATAACTTTTGGAGTGTGGAGACAATGTATGGAATGTTTACTGGAGAGCATGTGACTAGGGGAGACTAGGAGACAAAGGGGAGATTCAGCTGGTAGGTAATGGTCAAGGCATGGAGAGGACTAATGGGACACAGGAACAAAGCAGCACAGAAAGCTGGACAATAGGGAGCCAGAGCTCCCATTGCAGGAGTTTCTGTGAGACTCAGCAGGATAAAACTTACAGCTCACAAGACACAGCTTTCTTTTAGTCTTGGCTTCACCACCTCCAACCCCCAAACCAATACATTGTCCTATTCTGCTCTCCTGCTGCTATGTCACCTGAGGGTATGATCTACTCACTTGGAGCACCTCTATCTCAGAGCAATACATGAAGTCTTACCTCAACAATATCTGAATTCGTTCGACTCTCATGTGGCTCGTTGTACTCGGTATATTTCAGCAACACTTTGTCCATATCAGTGCTGGCATACTGGAACAGTTTGTTGGTGCTGTTGAAGATGATCAGAGCAATCTCACAGTCACACAGAACACTCAGCTCATAAGCCTTCTTCATTAACCCAAATTTCCTCTTTGTAAAGGTCACCTGGAAAAAAAGCAAAAAAAGTCCATCAAAACCCCACAAGTTACACTGTAGTCCTTCTCCCTTTTTACTGTGACTGCGGTAGTCTTTGAATAGAATATGTTCAGAAGACAAATGCATAAATATAATTACAATTACAAATAGAATATATATGTATGTGTATGTGTGTCACATAAGGGAGTGAATATATGTAATTATCACTGCACAAAACTTGAGGTACTGGTAAGGAGAATGAGACGTTTTCATTTAGTGGTGCTATGAAGTGTTGATACTGTATCTCTCTCTAACTTCTAAATTCAGATACCCTTTAGACTGCATACATCTTTCCCATCAGTATTTAAAAACTGCATCTCAGATTAGCACCTGTAAATAGTTTGAACATGTGCAGTCAATTCTTATTTTTGATAGCGATTGACTTTGATTGCAAACCCCTCAACTCCTGCTAGATTTGAAGAAATCATTTTATACAGCATTTAAGTAGTGTAAAAGAGATACATTGTTCATATAAACACGTTCACAATAGTTTTGAAGAAATATAAAGTGTTAAAAATTCAAACATTCATGTGAGAAATGAGAGTTTTAAAGCATGAACAAAGAACAAACAAAAGCTGGTCAGCCAGTCAGACTTTTGAAAATAGGTCTTTTCTAACCGCATAGCAGATTTTATTTCATTTCAAGCTATATCCTTAGAAATATGAACTGGCATTTTTTAGTACAAGGGGTCATATTACACAGGAAAAAAATAGGGATGGGCTCATAAATTCTCAGAATGCCAGTGAATGCCCAGACATCATGCAAAATCCAGGCAGCATGAAAAATATAATTATTCAGTACAAAACCCTAATTTTCCATGGGGACTGCTTTGACAATGAAAGACCTGCACATTAAACAATTTTTTTCCTCTTTTTTTCTCCATTAGTTTACAAGTTCCAGTAAGACATGTGACTTGAAATAGGAAACTACAAAAAGCTGTTTAACTTAATTATATGCTTGAATTTATCTCCTGTTTCTTCATATGTGCAATTTCCATTAAATATATGTGATTCTTTACACCTATTTTATTCTCTAATAATTTTCAGTGACAAGGATTTTTAAGAAAAAAATATGGTTTTGCTAAGCCTATAATTAATCAAATTTAGCATGCAGTCAAGGTACTTAATAGGTCAAGGACAGGCACACAACCAAGTTTATAGGTCTGCCTAATTCTGCACTTGTTGCTACCATTACCTGTACATCCATAAGCAGTGGCATCGCTGCACTTTAATACTGAAGCAAGAAGATTCATTTGCACACGAGTCATATGGCTGCTGTTTTATCTTGTCACACTCCTAACGCAAGCTAATGCTAACTGCAATCCCAGACTACCTTAAAATCCCAGCATGTCAGGCCATGGAAAACGTGACTTTTAAGTATTGCCAATCCCTATTTGCTAGATCATCTTAGAAAGACGAGGCTCTGTGCCAATACTGTGAACACTTATTCTCCCAAATGTATACTGAATGTTATTCCTCTAGCCTCTGTCAATGTACTGTAAAAAAAGGTGGATTGGCATTAAATACAATTATTCAAGCATTGTAAAAACACATTTTCCACGGCACTGGTCTCAAGTATGCATAATTAATAGTTAGTTCTTTCTAAATTTTTCTATCATGGCTTTTGATATTTGGAATGAATAATGAGATAGGTAATAAAATTTCACTCAAATTCTAAAAAAAAAAAAAAATTAAAAAAATCCTGTCTTTAAAATACTCCTTTAAACTTTTCTCTGATTAGAGAAAATTGCAATGCAATTGTTGAATCATATATATAGAAGCTTGTTTTAGAAATAACTAAACTTGCAGAAAATAAAATGTACTAATTCAACATATTTTCTGCATCTAACATGCCTTTCAATCAACTTTTTGACCACAGTCTGTTAGGTGGAGTGTCTCTGTACAATATGGTTTCTGTTACGCAGAAACCTCTGCATTTAGCATGTTATAGCTTTTCACCATCAAAGTACACCCTAGTACAGAAATATCCTTAAAGCCACTGTTTGTGTTTACTGTTAGGTGCTCCTAAACATTTAGAAAAACCACACAGCTGTGCTGCACAGCAGATACTTATTTCATAATACTTATCACCAGAATGATGCTGGTTAGAGTTCCTTTTTTTGGAAAGTGGAAAAAAAAAAAAGAGAAAAATAAATCAGCTAGATCTTTCTTTTCTCTTTCTCTATTATATAATCTTAATTGCTCTGAATTTGATTTGGTTTTAACTCCTTGATTTTTTCTAATATTTTCTAAATGTATCAGCTAATGCTTTCTCTAACTGCTGATAAATGAATTTAAAACAATTGTATCTATTACTGTTTCTGTGGTGATGTGGAATACTAGTTTTTAAATGTGCCATTCATAGTGGTTTATCTTTACATATATATAATACATATATATATGTATATATATAAATTTATTATGCTTTTACACCAGTTTATGGTAGAGGTGAACTTGTATTTTTGAATGTATAGTGAAAGGTCAGGTCAGTAACTTCAGAAGAGATTAAGAATACTCTTCAAGCCATTTTAAAAAAAGAAATTATCTTTTTTGATACATTCTTCTATGTGGCTACATAACAAAGATGAATACACCATATGCTAAAATATTTTTGTGAGCAATATAAGTAAAAAGCTTGTTTATTACTTAAATTTTTTGGCTATGACTTTGTTCATTATTTGCTATGTTAACCATACTCACCCACACTAAAAGTATCTAATAAATATCGTTAACAATATTCTAGTATTGCACAAGTTATCCTGAGTGGTAAAAATTAGCATAAATTATTTAAAACAGCTGTTCTGTTTTGTATAGTTGGAAGGCAGTGTGCAGCCTACACTTAAGAAGTTCTGATTACACTTGAACCGACTTAGTGCTAAGAATGAACAAGACACACACATCAGTATGAATACAAGCTGTAGTTACAGTACCAAAAAATTAGGTGTTTACATAGTCTTGTTATTATATATTGTGTTCAAAGTTCTGCCTTGATAGCATCATATAACAGCTGACAATGTTACTTTGTCATTTGACATAAAGAACACTAGTGACACTGAAAGAAAATACACATACAAGACAATTCATCAACATATTTTAAAAAAGGCATCCAAAAAATGCCTACGTTTCAATATTTCTTTAATATTTAAGTTTTTTCAGTAGCAAGAATCATATTGCTACCTGGTTCACAAATTCACTTCTCTTTAGGAGAAGAATAGGCAATTTAGGAAGTCCTTCTATTTTTGAGATATTTTATAATAGTGTGAGAACTGGAAAAAATGGAAGTGGAGTGGAGGGACAAAGTGGAACAGATAAAAGGCTTTTATCTGTTATCAATCATTTACCAATGATCTTTAAAACCTTTTTAAGCCCATGTATATAAAGCACCGGGTTTTAAACAATGACACAATTTCTAAATACTGGTATGAGGTGATTTTTTATGCATAGTTTCATATGTATTGCAAACGGAGTAGTGTGCAGAAAGTACCACAATTATTTCTGAAACCTACAAAAATACCCTAAAGTCATCCCTTCATATTAGCTGAAAACCCACTTGTCTACTGCACTTGTCTTAGCTGTACGGTTATGATAGTTATTTAATATTTATTTATTTATTTATTTATTTACTATTTATTTTCAATTTAATTGCCCTCTTAACCAGAATAGCAGTACCAAGAAGTTTCTAAAGCCTGCAGCATTTTTGTATATGAAGAAGCATTAATTCTGATGACTTGTTATGCTGTGAGCTAATCAAGATGGTGCTTGGTTACAAAATACCCACAGTGAAATAGCCAACTTTTAACTTCCTTGATATAAATCAAGCTTTTTATGCATTTTGGATGAAATTCTAACTAAAGGTGAAACCCGTCTGCTAAAGGAAAGGCACTGACAAAGGAGGATTTTTAAAAGGATGCTTTTCCACTTCAACTCTAGCTCTTAAATTTCATGGAAATGCCTCTCACATGGCATAGTCATTGCAATATCTGCAAGTGGAGCCGTAAACAGCCTGAAATCAAGTGTGTGTATCACACACTGTGCTATGTTCCATTTAAAGGGAGCAGAGGAGACTTTCTTGTTTAATTGCTAGTAAGTTCAACTTACTTAAACTATATAAATTAGAAGATAATGTTGCCTGGTTGCAAGTACAAATCTTTCATCTGTTGAAATTTAAATTTATCTTTATGGGTTATACTGGCCACTGGCAATAATCTTTATTTAACTAAATTTGTAACAACAATACTTCTGATGGATGTTAAGGGATCAGTGAAGAAACAGTCACCATGTGGTCTTTGTTTCTTTTCTTTTTTTGATAGGAGTTGGTTTCGGATTAGTTTAGTTTAGTTTAGGTTTAGGTTTAATTCAGGTCCTTCTAGTAATTTTTCTGAAATCTCACATAATATGAGAGGCTGAACCATATCACTCCATATTTGTCACTAATAGTCACAGCATGTGTGCTAACATTTTATGTTTTCAAAGTAGCAGTCCTGTGATCATTCAAGCAATTCAGTCCAGTGTCAAAATATCAGTGCTCTACTTACTTCTTCCTATTCTGATTATGAAGATATATAGCTGCTGACACAGAAAAATGAGAGAAACAGGGAATTTGCACATAGTCCTTTCCATATACATTTCCTGCCATTAAACATGTGAAAAACAGGGACCACTGATGCACAGAAATATCCGATAGTGGCACTATCCCATCAAAAAAATTTTTATTCTGTTTGTCCTTATTTCATCTGGAATGTCTAAATTTCTGATGTAGGGACTAGAGCAGGCATGGTAGATACAATGTATGTGACAAATACCAGGTACTACATGAGCACCTCAAGTACTGTGTCCAGTTCTGGGCCCCTCAGTTCAGGAAGGATATTGAGGTGCTGGAGCAGGTCCAGAGAAGAGCAATGAGGCTGGTGAAGGGACTCAAGCACAAGTCCTATGAGGAGAGGCTGAGGGAGCTGGGGCTGTTCAGCCTGGAGAAGAGGAGGCTCAGGGGAGACCTCATCACTCTTTACAACTCCCTGAAAGGAGGTTGTAGTTAGGTGGGGGTTGGTCTCTTTTCCAGGCAACTATCAGTAAGACAAGAGGGTATGGTCTCAAGTTGTGCCAGGGGAGGTTTAGGTTAGATATTAGAAAGAATTTCTTTATAAAGAGGGTAATCAGACATTGGAATGGGCTGCCCAGGGAAGTAGTGGATTCTCCATCCCTGGAGGTTTTTAAGATGAGACTGGATGTGACACTTAGTGCCATGGTCTAGTAACCACGGCGGTGTTGGATCAAGGGTTGGACTTGATGATCTCGGAGGTCCCTTCCAACCCAGCTGATTCTATGATTCTATGATTCTGTGATTCAATTTACCTAAATTCAAACATAAGTTATGTTCGTAAACAAAGCCATGTGTAATCCAAGGGGCTCTTCACTAAAATGTCACTAAAAGGCACCTAAACCTATCCTGTTGAAGCCCCAAGTAACTACTGCAGAGGCAATTGCTCTTGTCATGTTCTTTCTTCCCTTTCCTCTTATTTGATTTTTGCTTAGCTGTTTGTCACATGAAGAAGTCTGACTGCAACAATCTTTACAATAATCCTCAATGGGACTGGGAAACAGTTCCAGTGCAGGATTCATTCTGGACAAACCTTCCTTTATGCAAAAGCTGGCCATGCCATATTAAATGGAAGACCCTTTAAAGAGCAGTGAAGGACTTTGATCAGACTGCTTCCATGTCCTTATAACCCTCCAGCATAACTTACAGGATGAGATAGCAGTGATTTATGCTGGTAAAAGAACAATTGTCCCGGAAAGCCTCAAGCATATTGAGCTATGACTTGCTGAATAGTCCAGACAAAGAGGAGTTCTAAGAGGATGCCCTAAAATTGCAACCATAACAAATAAAATGTTCATGATTAACTCATATAAAAAAGAAGGTTTTGTTTGTTACACCACATTTTTAGAATCTTTGTGCATAAATAGCAGACAAAATACTTAAAATAGTAATACTATTCAGTCTGCCCAAATCCAGTATATGATGGTGGATCTCTCTTATGAGTTTTTCCCTTGTAAGAAAAGAGAGCAGAGATAATTGAAAGATTTCTTAATTAACAGATGATACAGCAAGTCAGAAATTAGTAGGTTAGCCAGTATCAATATGCTTCCCATTTTAACTTACAAATTAAGATCTAAAACCAAACAGGGTCAAACTTCTGATGCTTCATTTCCTTTTGTTGAATCAGAGAGATAAGATTAAGTTCATTATAGACAGATCTACAGATATGTACATATTTTAGTCAAAAAAATCATCTTAGAAACACAGTAGCTAACACAATACACAAAAAAGTTGACTTTTTTTTTTTTTTTTTGTATGCTATCACCAGTTCTGGCAGGTACAAATAGATGTTTATTGTAAAAAACATGTTTACTAGATCTGTGCTGCTAAAATGTTCATAAGGTAAAGGTCAAAGAATATTTCATTCCCTGCTGAGCAAATGGTCAGGAAGCACATTTGTCTGCATTTCCTGTCATAACAGGAAGAGTGTAACTTCTTCCTCTCAACAATGGCTTCAGTTCTGCTTCCCACCTCCAGCTCTTTCTTCCCCAGGGCTTTCCAAACCATTCCTTGCAAGACAGCAAGGTTGTTGCCTGTGTCGACACTATTTTTCAGCTCTACTATGTTGGCAGATCTTTCATTCACCACTGCACTCTCTTTACTTAGCCTTCTTGCTCACATTTCAAATTAAAAGTAATTTGACCTAAATATTTACCTTATGCTAATTCACTCTAAATTATGCTCAGAACATACATTTGTAATACAAGCACATTTAAACCTTAAATATAATGCATTCTAGAAATTCACAATTCAGTTCAGCAGCATTTTTAAAACTTTACTTCTCAGGTAGTCTGGCTTAACATGAAAAGTGCTGCCAGAATTGTACAGAACACAAGAAATTAGGAGTCACGAAAACTTGGGGTGTAATTCTTTGCTTACAGAAACATAACTTTACCTCTGAAAAACCAGGGCCAAGGCCTAACCTTAATGTTACATTCCAAGCATATGTCTCAGTGCAATTTAATATAAGCAAGGGAAGGAATTAAAATACGTGAAAGATAAAAAGCATGTGATGTTTAAGACAAAAGTTCATTGAACAAAATTATGCTTAGTTGCATAGTCAAGCAGTTATGCTTTCATATGATAACATTTGCCTGGGGGAAAAAAAATAAAATCTCATATACTGGATAAAATTAAGACACTCCATGAGGGAATACTGAAAATATAAGGAGACTGGTGGAAAAAACTTTTCTATCCAACTTGTGCTCATGTTAGCAGTAATACTCAAGGTTCTGTACTATTTCTACAGGGGAGCTTCTGATTTAGACGATAGTCTCTTACCCTTTCCTTTTAAATAGAACCGAAACACAGATATAAATAGATACATGGGGCTGAAATTAATTTTGAAACTAGCAGCATTTGGTATCTAAGTCAGTAGAACAAATCTAGGTCTTCCTGCAAATGGTCATTTCCCTCTAGGATATTATTCCACTGCCCCATAACCTCACTTTACTTATCTGCTTTGATTTGTTCTCTATTGAGCTGATAACTTCAGTAAGTCTTGGTTTATAGCTTTAGAGATTTGCTGAAATCAAAGACTGGTAAAAAGTTTGTACATGAAAAAGTTACACAGCAAGTGTTTGTTACTGTTATACCCCACTGAATTCCACACACACACACAATACTTTAAAAAGGGTGGACCACTTTTTAGGCACCTTTATATTAAAGTGCACAGTTCCTATGGTATTTAATAACAAGGTTGCAGCTGCTCATTACAAAATTGAAAGAAGTGTTTTGAATGGTGTGCAGAATCATTAGTCAGGTCAATTCAGTTTTAACTGTGAACCTTCACAAAAAGGAAAAAACTGCGGAACTAATGAGTAAGATGATCAGAGGGACAAAAAATGGTGAGACCTCATATTTCTTAATACTAACTGCAAAAAAAGAGAGATTAAAAGCAAGAGGGTTTACCAGAATTGACACCAGAATATTATCAAGTCAATATACCCTCATTCCTGGGTCAATGTACCTCTGGATTTAGCCCACAGTCCATGGATTTAATGAGATATTTTGTTAGTGACCTTGTTTAACAGTAATACCATATCATTTATGTCATTACAACTATTTATTTTAGGCCTGGACAGCCCTGCCTGGATGGCTGCAAAGAGAGTTTCAGATGATCCCAGTCTAAAGCAGACCATGAAAGGCTCTCATTAAAACAACAAAATGTTACAAACTGATTAAAACCAGAAAAAATTCAAGGACTTTTCTGAGGCAGATGAATGCAATTGTTCCTTCATGTCTTGACCATAATAAAGGTAGTTATATTATTTCTTTCAGATAAGAAAGCAAAGGAAAATAAAGTTCATACATTTTTCCTTGTTTTTCTTATTTTTTTTTAACCAACCTAGAAGTCTTCATAGAAGCATTCTCCAATCTGCTTGATTGAAACTTCTGCAGAAAGAACTTGTAGCAGTCAGGAACTTCTAGCATGAGATATCAATGCTAATATTTTTGGCTATTGATCCTATTGGTGGTGCAACTAATACCACATGAGCAGTCATAGTCTGCTTGAATGGGCTGTTGACAAGGCTAACATAATCACATGAACCTGAACAATAGTACTAGGGATTTATTCCACATTTATGAAGACTTTATTATCCAGTGTCACAAGAATAAAAAGAAAGCTGCTAGTCACATTGGCTGCTTATAACAGCATTCTCTTGAGAGTTTTCATTCCCATTTAATATCATGGTGGTAACTAAACTACACAAATAAATACACATTTCCTCTAGCTCTGGCAATTATTCACACTCCTTTTACCTGTGGTAAAAAGTAGCGTGAAAGGGAATGTTTCAGATTGGCTTTTTTAAACTTTCATAACCAAAGAAAATTTGTGATCACTCATAGAAGACTCAAACATTCTTGCCACCTTTGTCACCACACAGTAATTACGAGGGCTAGAAAAATACAGCCAACTTGCAGCCCACATGAAACAACATTTAATTAATGGCTTCTCCTAATTAAAAGCCTGAATTCTGCAATCACTGAAGTAAATGACAGAGCTTTTATGCAGGCCAGGGTAAAAGGACTGGGCCTCTAATGACTAGGTTGCAGTAGTTTCCCTTTAACTTATCCCAAAATGTCAAAGTTTCAAATAGTTTTTGGAAAATTGCAGATTGTATCCCCATATTGCACATTTCTGTGAGATTTGCAGCCAGATATCTTACTCTGGACAGTTTCAACTTATATTTATTACCAGTATGGTCACTTAAGTACACAAATCCAACTAATTAGACTTGCTCAGAAAAAATCCTCTTGAAGGGAGGTCAGCACTATTTTTGCCCTTCCCAATCCAGTCATACAAGCACTTTGAACAGCAGGGGAGTCTCCTACTATATCAGACAGTAGTGTGGAGGAAAACAGCTGATGTACTGACAGAATAAGTACACCATTCAATGGTTGACATAGAGAGCTAGTCAGGACACTGGGCAAGCGAGTGGGAAAGCAGGGACAGAAACCAGCTTTCCCAGGTCTTGTAACAACTTAAACCTTTTTTCAGAAATTCTGCTTTCCAAATAGATTCACCTTTGCACTGGGAGAGGAGAGAATAATTAAACTATTGCTATATCTCTTCATTTGATATGTGTTCCATGTATTTTTCCCTGCATGTGCTGTCCTGCAGAGAATTTACGTGCTTCAGAACAGCTGAGGATGCACCATGCAAGTATATCATATTTCCATCTAACAAACCTTGTGTCATGAAACCAGACTGCATTTGAATATAAGCAACAATAAGGCACTTTCAAGTCAACTGATTTGCTGCTGTTCTTGCAAACACGTTTTCATGAAGTAGAAAGAAAAATTTTCCACCTGTAAATGGCGCTACAAATAGGCTTTGAGGAACTGTGCTTGAGCTGGTATCTTAGTTGTATTAATTGAAAACTTTTAATCTTTTTTTTTCTTTTCAGTGCAACCTTTTAATCTTTTTCAGTATATATTAATACAATCAAATAAAAAGACAATATAGCAATATAAACAAGGTAATCTTCTAAGATTACTGGAAGTGTACAAGTTAGAAAACAAATAAACTGATGCTGCTATGCTGAAGCAGCAACACCTCATGGGATACATTATATTTTAAGAACCAGTGAGGCTTGTGAAAGAGTACATCTCATACAAATAGTTAAAAGATCAATCAGCTATTATTGAAAATCCAGTTGTATTTAATCATATATATATGGTCACTATTAAAAAGCCTGATCCCACAGTCCAAATGAATCAATGGAAATCTTTTCATTGGCTTCATTGAGATCTAAATCAGGACACTAAATGCAAAGAGGATAAAACCAGTAAAACACTTTTAAAATTGTCTTAAAATATATTAGTAGAAATAAGAAACGGAATCAAGCCAGTCTTACTATGTGGAACGTAATGCAAATCTATACCTCTAGCCTCACAGTGGTTGATCAACATCATAGATATTAGCAAATTAAATTTGCTAATGAAATTGAATTTGATTCAACCTGGAAAACAGAAGGCTTGGGGTGACGTAAGTGCAGCCTTTCAGTACCTGAAGGTAGCCTACAAGAAAGATGGAGAGGGACTGTTTACAAGAGCATGGAGTGACAGGACAAGTGGAAATGTAGTCAAATTAAAAGAAAGTAGGTTTAGATCAAATATTAGGAAGAAAACGTTTATTGTGAGGATGGCGAGGCACTGGAACAGCTTGCCCAGAGAAGCTGTGCATGTCCCATCCCTGAGGTGTTCAAGGCCAGGCTGGATGGGGCTTTGAGCAACCTGGTCCAGTGGAAGCTGTCCCTGTCCATGACAGAAGGGTTGTAACTAGAAGATCTTTAAGGTCCCTTCCAACCCAATTCATTCTATAATTCTATGTGTCTGTGAAATGCTAGCAAGATAAACACTTTCTGCACTATCACTACAGTTGTTATTTCTCTAGCGTTACAGTTTTATTCATAATCATTAGTTCTGAAAGCTGGTGCTGGAATTCTTGAAACTCTACTGTGCATGACTTGAAAGACTAGACTTTTTAAAAGTAAATTATCTTTAGTAAGATATCTCTTTGGCAAAACTGGGGCTAAGGTCTCTGTAAATGCTTTATTTGAGTAAGCAAGTTGACATTGAAGCTATTGTATGAACTGATGTTACTAATGGCAAAATTTTGTAGTATCATTTACAAAACAATTCAGGTTCCCTTCAAAAAGAAACCAGGGTAGCATGGGCAAGTTTCAAACAGCTAGTGACTTAACATTTAATGATAAATTCAATTCAATATTTCAAATCCAATTTAAACTTCAAGCTATCAGCCAATTAAAATAAACATGATGATAGTTTTATATTGCTAGAATTACTGCTTTTTGGCTTGTCCCAGAGGAACTGACAACCTTTAGGGAAAACACAAAATGTATCATTTTGCTTTTACATATGATTTTCCCCCATGAAGAACACAAGTGACTACTAACACTACAAAATTTAAAAATTCTTGGGAGGCATGTTTAAAGACTACAATTTCTTGTTATGCCTAGGATGAGTTTTTTACAGCTTTACAAAATCCTCTAAGTTTCTTAAAAAACAACCTGAATATATAAAGAATTTTATACATCAAATGAATAGAACTACCATATTAACAGTAACTGGGTATCAAGCTCTTAAAATCAGCTACTGAAGATTATTCCTAAATTGCAGCCAGGTGTATGAAGAACATTAATCATAGTGTCAAATAATTATATGGAGAGTTTCTCACAATTGTGAATCTCCAGTTTCAACAAAACATCTATCCATTTACTTCAAATGCAAACAGCAGCATTTTCACTGATTTTATTTAAAGATGTCAATTGCTGAATTTTATTTTTGTGAAAACAGGAAAGCAGATTCTCTAATTTATGGCCATGATCTAACTAGCAGAGATAGTGTTGATAATACGTGACAGTGACTCAGCCATTTTATCTAAAGGAGAGGTAATAATTAGTTAGCCGGTCCTGCTGGACCTAGCATCAGAGATGGTCACTTGGCTTAATAACTACAACATGTTAATATTATTCTATATGGGTTTTAGAATATGTGAGGCTACCTAAATTATTTTTAAAATTCAGACAGGAAAAGATGAGATTTTTTTATGATGCAGTGTCATTTTTATATGAAGGAGGTAAAAATAAAAACACTGCAAAGGTGTAGAAACATAAATAGTTGGGAGCTCTGTATTTAATGCAAGTCCTCATGTTATAATAACTCATAACAGTTCACAAAATACAGTGCAAAAAGTCTGCGTTCTGTAACAACTCACAGATGTGCTTAACAATGTATATTCCAGACTGAAAGTCAAAGCAAGTGTGGAGGGGGCCCAAAGTAGAGCATAAATATCAGACTTTGTAGAACCAAGGCCTGAAGTAATAAATTCCTAACTATGCATGTTACTAACTTGAAAACGCTGTGTGTGAGGTTTCTGGTCATTTATAAAATGACCTATCAACAAATATTTATAAAAGTACTTTTTCTTTGATGGCCTTACATACATTGTGTATATATATACATACATATAGGTATATGCATAGGCACACAAAATTATCAACTTTTTATCACTTTTGATAATGCCACCTTATAAATATATGATGATCAAATGTGGTATGTTTGCAACTCACCTGTCTGTTACGTTCATCCATAATCCTTGTAATCTGAATCTTTTTTCTCCCCATAGTCCCCGTTTTTTTTTCTCTCCTTCTTCCTTAAAATTACGTATTTTTCCCTTCTCTTTTCTTCCTCTTTCCTGTTTCCTCAAAACAAACCTCTTTCTTCAGCACTTGCTCTACTCAGTTCACAGTCCTCTGCATCCGTTCCTGCTAAACACAGAAAGGAAATCAAATGTTATTATGAAATTGATAACCAGATGAAAGTTACTGTGGAGTTGCCCAAGCATCTACAGTATAATTTAGTGCACACGTAAATTATAATAAAAATTTAGTGCACACGTAAATTATAATAAAAATTTACTTCATCTATAAAATAAGTAATGTATGGAAAAATAATAATTTAATTCAAAGGCTTCTTTAAAAAAAAAACAACAAACCACCAATATATCAAGTGAAGAAAAGGGCTGAAATACATATTGTGAAAATTTTAACAGAATTAGGTGCCTCTAATTTCAAATATCACTCACAGATCTAATATGAAAAATTACCTAAATCAGAGAGTTAATGAACCTTTCTGTACCTATGTATGCAAAGTAGGCCAGCTAATTCATTTCTGAAGGGAAAACAATCTTGTGTTTTGACAGCAGAGGTGATAATGTCCCTCATTATGCAAATATGATGGACCTTTATTAAAGTGTTACTTGATATATAAGAGATGTCAGCTACTTTAAATCCAAAATTTGTAACCTTATTCTTTAAGAATATGGATTAATGAAAGTATCACTCAAGACACTTGAAGAAAACACTAGTGCATTTTCCCCTTGTTTCATCTCAGTGTAAGTTCTAAAATGTTTTGATGGAGGAGTTATAATCAGCAAACATATCTTTCCTTATAAAAATGGAATAATAGAGACAGATGATAATCCATGAATGTTCTGAAAAATATTTTTACTTTTTTAGTAATGCACTGATCTTTACAATACTGGCTCTCTCACTGAGCTAAGGACAGTTACATGCAATATACAAAAAATACACAATGAAGGACACATTCTATATTTCACAAAATGTCATAAATCACATAATTAATTTCTATCATATCCAAAGTGCTTTTAGCAATAAAAGACTAGATGAAAATAGAAGAAAATACAGAAATTAGTTAGTCTAGTATGTGGTAAAAGACATAATTTTTCCCCTCTATAATCTTAGTTTACAATATTTTTAGATTTACGTGTTTTGAACAGAACAGTACAGAGTTCTTTGAAATACAGAAGAGGAAAAAAAATCTGAACAACACTAATTTAAATGGTTTTTAACATTTTCATGATAGCTTCATAGAGTGTTAAAAATATTGCCTTGGAAATAAAAATTTGGTAATTTTAAAACAGGAGCTAGTGTTTCCATATTTATTCTAAGATTGTAGTCTGTCAGCCAACCTGATAAATTATCACAATATGTTACATAGCACTAAACTGATGTAGTGGCCATTTATTCCATTATTTATCTCTAATTCAAAGCTACTGAGGTAGAAAAGCTAGACCTCACTCCTGATCTTCAATTGTCACTTGATTTTCTTCACATACATTAAGCTGCTCATGTTTTATGACTAAGAAAAAAAAGTTAACAAATAAATAGTCTGAGTTTTTTAACTAGCCACTATGATGTAATTAATCTGTTGGGTAAAACAAATTTTCAAGTACAGTAGTTATTACTTTTCTGCACAAAAATGCTTTTTTGTATTATTTTCTAGCCATATTTATATATCATAAACATAATGGAAAACATGGAACATGGGCCAATTCATATTGATAATATAATAAAGTGTGGGCTAAAAATATTTTTTTTGCTGCTACTTTTTGTAGCTGAAAACAGTAACTTCTTACTACTTAAAAAGACACAAAGGTACTTGACCATATTTGCAACAAAAAAGTTAAAAAAATTCCAAAAATATGAAATAAATTGATCAAATGTATTTTTAAAACCTTTTTTCCCAAACACTAGGAGACAGTCTTATCTGATATTCAGTGTTGACAAACAAAACCAGTCTATTTTTAGAAACAGTTTTAAATTTCCTTGGACTAGGCTTATTTCCTGTTTTTTCTATAGTCTTACTTCCAACAAAAAGACCAAGTTAGAATAGTGTTTGCCATGCACATGCAGGACTCGAAGGAGTCTAACAGGCTTTCTCTGTGACAGTAAGCCCATACGCTAATCCACAGCAAATGCATATGGAACAATTTCCTCTCCTTTCATTCAACTGAAATCAGTGGCCCTATCAGTTTACAGCACTATGTCTGCCTAAGCTCCTATTCACTGCAAGGTGGAAGGTCAGGGTGGACAGATTAGAGCAGTCGTGACTGGTTAGTGAGGATGAGCTGTTCTGCAGATCAAGATGCTCATGCTTAGTGAGTTCAGAAAAAAAAAAATCTCTTAATGCTGAGAAAAATCTTATCAGGAAGGAGAGAAATCAGAGTGGAGGAGCAATATGTTGAATCTCTCTCACACACTTATCAGTTCCACATTTAAGACCAGTCTTTAAACAACAAAAAATTTATAGGCAGTTGAAAGTCAGAACACTTAAAATTTCTGTGATCTACACAAAATTATCTTAAAGTAATTCACACAACACTTGATGAGCAGAATTTTGTTTTTCATTGCTTTACTACACTAGTTTTATTTTAGGTGGAAAAAGAGATGTATAGGAAAATAAAGTTGAAAGGGAGCAAGGATGACTTCATTGTTAATTATCATGCAACTTGAGAGAACTTGAAGGAGAAGACAAATTGTGTTAGGTCATATGGATAAACCACACAATTTGCAAAGAAACATAAATTTGTTTCAACACACCATGGGTTTTCTTGAAAAAAATCTTTCT
This sequence comes from Lepidothrix coronata, assembly GCF_001604755.1. Taxonomy (NCBI): domain Eukaryota; kingdom Metazoa; phylum Chordata; class Aves; order Passeriformes; family Pipridae; genus Lepidothrix; species Lepidothrix coronata. The sequence continues at coordinate 6,595,810 of NW_016690217.1, forward strand.
TCCATTTGCTTTTTTCTTACTTCTCTAATGTCAAATATAAGCTTTCAATTGTTGTAGCAAATTTATTTCCTTTTAAAAAAATAATTTCTGCTATTCTTACCACTACTAGAGACAAATTGGGAATGTTGTGGTATTCTCTATATCTGTCTTATGCTTTTATACACACACACACACACACACACACACACACACACACACATACACATAAATATACCTATCAACACATAATGCTTCAAGTGCTATTCTTGCTATGCTTTTGTGTGTAGTTCTATTTATTTCATTAGTACATATATTAAACAAACAGTTGGATTAATTCCTAATCAATGAGACACAGATAAGTAAATCAAGACATCTCATTCAAGGGCTATAATGTTCACAGGTTGGTAATTTCTAAGTCAAACAGAATGTCAAGACCTCTGGAGACTAAAAAATTGCCATGGCTGCTTTAGGTCTTCACCAGTGTTCTCGACACTTTTTGAAAGTTCTTGCAGGGTTAAAAATTGCACTATCAAGTATTTAAAGTTCCTCTTAACTCATAAATTATTTCCCTAACATTAATAAAGCACATTGACTAGAAAAGTTGAATGTACTACAAAACTGAAATAGCACTGCAGGCTTCCATTATCCAAGAGAATTTAAAAAGAACTTTGTTGAAGTACCTCCACATAAAAGAAACCTTCCAACTTAATGATAAGGTCACATGCAAACAAATTGCATTTAAAGAAACACAGTGTTAGATGCTATTGTGTTATAGTCATCTGCATTTTTTCTTTTTGCAAAGCCAAACATTAAAAAAAAAATAAATAAAACAGACTGCTTACAAAAAGAGGAACTTCATTTTTGGCGGGCTTCTGTTCACTTTGTGATTTGGCAGAGGCAGTGGTAGCTGACAGAAGATTGATCTGAGCCTCGAGAAGGGCAAAGAGCTATTGGACAAATGCAGCAGATCAGTTGACTGCTCCCATCTCTCTTTTGAACACTCACACACAGACATATAGGCACAACACATACACACACACATGCACACCCACTATTCCTGCTCTGCAACACAGAAGAATCTTCACAGAATGGCAGGAAACACGCACAGAGTGGTCAGGGAAGGATATGATGTCAGCAACCACGAACAATAAAAGGTGTAAAGGTGCTTCCTTCCCTAAACTGTTCCAGAAGTGCAAAATGGGAACCAAAACTCTCCACTTCCTTCTCCAAGCAGAACTGTCTGAATCTGCTCTGCTGCAAACCCCAGACAGAGAGTCCTTTGAGCAGTTACACCAGGGGCAATAAGAAGTATCAAAACAAGACAGGAAAAATATTTAATTTATAAACAAGAGGGCAGCCAGAGAAAAACAAAGTTAAAATGTGCTAGAGTTTAACATTTTCATGGTTGCTTTACGAAAGAAACAAACTTGCCATAAAGATGTCCCTGTTCCATTAAGCAGCTTGCGTTCTGAATGGATTAATTAGGTTAAAACTGAGAAAAAACCATTTTTTTTATTATCCTGATATAAGGAAACAAAAAAAAAATGCTGTCCCCTTTCTCTTACCATTCTTTTCTTGGTGTTATAAAAGTAGCTTTTAAGGTCTATGAAATCTTTTTATGCAAGCCCGTTTTCTCAAACAAGTTTTCAATCATCGTCTAAATAAAAAATGTGAATGAATTAAGTAAGAACACATCAGTTACTTTTCTGATGAAAAATTAGCTGCAAAAACTGCAATGTAAACATGAAAATTGACAGTGGGGAACCCATATTCGAATAAAATGGTCACTCAAATATTTTCTGTAAAACCCTGGTTGACTATGTTCCATACACAGATGAAGACAACTACATAGTGAAGAAAAGACAGACATACTGTAGCAATTCAAGACATCACTCATTTGGGGTCTGTCACCTTGAGCTTGATATAGTTGAAGGAAAAGCATGAAGGGTGAAAATAATGATCATATATCATGTTATCTGACTGAGATCAGCTGACATTAAAGATAGAAGTGGTTCTTCACATTCACATGGTGGTTTGGCTGCATAGTCATTACAAAAAACACAGTTTGGACCATTAACAGAAAGGTTATGATAAAATTATATATGTCATCATCATGGCAATATATCAGTAAAGCAGCAGTGGCACGATCTACAGTATGGTTATCCAGGCAGAAAGCCATGCAACAAATGAATCTGAGTCATCTTAAGCTTTCAAACATCTGTCTACAACACTCTGATTTAGAAATTAAACATAACCTACACTTGTGTTTTGATCTTATGGGAAGGCTGCCATATGAAAAGATTGGAAGGGAGTTCATTTTAATCTACTAAATTTAACTCAAGAGATCATGCATTTTGCTACAGGAAATATAAACCAAATATTTAAGCCATAATGGATACACTGCAACAGATGAAGTACTACAGATTACTAGAGAGACAGTAAGTCAAACTAAAAAAACTCTGTACATGAAGAAGATTTTTGTAAACTTTAACTACCAAAACTTATTCATCTTTTCAGTTATCTAACCTCATTCCTGACTTATGGCATGAGTTTAATTTATAATGGAGAATAATTAAAGGGCAATGAAGTTCTGCACCAAGGCAGGAGTAAAATGTTCATAAACTTGCTAACTGTGAAATCATTCCTTATAAGTTGTTAGTTAAAGGTTTTAGAGAAAACTTGAATCATTTGATCTGAAGTCATATTTCACTAATTTTACTACTGATTTTGACAGTATATGCTGGATTTGAAAGATTATTTCAACTGATACTCCATTTATTAGTTAATGTGTTCATGTGTAAAGGATAGAAGAATGTATTTATTTTTAAGTCTGAACTTCCGGAGTTATACCTTATTTGCTTTTCATGTTTATATTTTACCATATTCCCAATACAATGACAATGTAGCCATGAACTGCAGAAAGTTCCTCTTGCAGCCAAGTTACTGACTGTCAATCAATACCATTATTTGCATGCCTTGGAAGTGTCATGAGAATTCTAGCATTATGATTCTTTTTTTTCAGTTTGGACTTCTAAAGACTAGCTATAAGAATGCTTCAGATAACTGTGGTCATTGTAACTTGTAACTCAAAACAAGTTATCTCACAGAGCAAGAACTTGTGCAACATGGGTGGAAGAGTTTCACTTGCTCTTATTTTGCAAAGTTCCCCTGAAAAGTTTTTTGGGTAAACTAAGCATCATTGCCAAAATAGTGGAAAAGATGGCACTTCCTAACAGTAATCCTGCTTCACTATGTCACACAACACCCTGCTTTTTAATGGACTGAATTACTAAGACATTGAATACCCAGTCCGTAGCCACCTCTCAATTTAAGCAGATCCATGCCTATATGAAAAAGAAAGGAGTAACTTTATCTTACCTTCCAGTTGAGAGGCATCCACCCAGCACAGTGACAGGAGGATTTTCTGAATATTACATGCATGTTATACCAAACCTGGTCATGCTGATAAAAAACCATGATAAAAAACCGTGACAGGAGGCCAAAGGCCTTCAAAGTGATTGTGGAATTTGCCACAGATAGCGAGTCACTCCTTGCAGCAGTGCACCAAAAGAAGAAACCAACAGCAACCTAGATGAAAACTGATTGCCTCCACCCCAGTAAGATATGTGCCTGCTACACTTGATGAAGAAAGGACAACTTGGTTAAGTTAAAACATTTTTGAAGATGGCCATGATGAAGAAGAATATTTGATTTGTAAAGCAAAGAATGCATACACTAATGCATATTTTAAGGAAAACCTTTAAGTGAAATGTTAATATAAAATATGTATCTGTGAAGAGTCGGTTGGTTTTAAACTACAATGATCAACAGGTGGTATTTCCATGCCTACCCATCATCCAGAAGAAAAAATTGGAAAGTAAATAGTTTGAAGAAAAAGTTTGCAGGTTTATGATTTGGTTCATGCTGTATCCTTAGCAGCTAGACAGACATAATGGGAGTCTGACCAATATGTATGGAAGAAGATCCATGAAGTTCTTCAGAGACTGTCTCAAGTACAGCAGTTTATCCAATTAGAAAAGCTGATAATAAAAGGAAAAAAAATAAAGAACTGAAAACTGAATCCCCTAATTGATCTGAAATGGAGACAGTACCTAGGAATGGGAACCTGTCTGAAAATGGAGTAGGGAAATTGGACCACTGCAAATCCAGCTAGGAGACTTGACAGTTTTGAGATAATAATTTGATTGGATTGCATTATAGTTATTAGATGTGTAATGAGTATCAGGAAAGGTTTTACAAATTCAGTCTGTCATTTACTGAGCTGGAGGAGATCAGTAAGCAATTCAGTAGTCAACAGGGTAAGATTTAGTACCTTGTGAGTTGAAAAGGTGTCTTAGAGCTACTCTGATCTGGGTCTATCTGTATTTAAAGACATCTTGCATACCAGGTAAGATGTTACCGTTACAGTTTGGGAGCAGTCTTACACACAAATACAAAGGACTTTGGAGAGTGTTGGCTTATTACAGAAAAAGTCTAAGATCTACAGAACTGAGTCATTGCATCACCTGAAAGCAGTCTCTGACTGGTTAGATCTAGATGTACAGATTTGTTACTAGTGCATGTATGTGAGGAAGTCTGTGGTGAGGAACTTGAATCCCCAAAATGGCTATTAAGAATCAGGAGATAATTCCAGGTATTATTGGAAGAAGCTATGTACTGCAAATATCAAATCATAGTCTGAACTTGGGCACAAGCACTTGGCAATGGCGGTATCAGTGATAGACAATTTTAGATTGTCCTCTATTGAAAAAAGTACAGATTGATTCTCAAAAGGATCCTTTTCAATTAGACTTTTGATTACTTTCTGCTTATAATTTGCTGAATGGCAGAATGCAAGGAAGCTCAGTACAGGCACTTAGACAAAGGAGATGGAGACAGTGTCTGAACTATGGTCAGTGATGAGTCTGGAAGCAACAGATGGAGTGGATGGAGAAGAGAATTAAATTTTGGGTGAACAGGTGGACTTGTTGATATCTACATAGACCTGGTGTTCTTCATCTTCACCCAACAAGCTCCAGAGAAATTTTACGCACTCTGACCCAGGATCCTCCCTTTTATCACTCAAAGGGCACTGTAACATGCCTATCTATGTTTAGCAATGCAGCTGAGTTCTCCTATTGCAGGTTTGTGCTGCACCACCACTTCACCCCTGTGTGGACTAAAAAAGACTTGGATTGTAGAAACCTCATAAACATAATTTTGAAAATGGATGTCTTATACATTTGCAAGTGAATCATTTCAGGAAGCTTTTAGAGAAAAGAGAAAGCTTTTAGAAACACGATTTTCGTGGCATGAATAAACAGGACAAACCATGATAAGAACTCAAAGTGTCTTTAAATTACCGAACAAATAAATGAGTGAGCACTGTATTTGGTTCAAAGACTAAGCTGAAAATTAGGAGGGATCATCCAAGGAGGTTGAATAGGGAAACAACTGAGGATGAAAATACATTAAAACCGAGAACATAGGTGCAGAAATTAACAAAAACTCAGATGTGAATAAGTTCCTCATTAAAAGAAAATATATACCTCTACCAGAGAACAGATTCCATAGAAACATTGTGAAGGGGTTAATAAAAGGAATCCTTTCCAGCACAACCAAAGTGAGTGACAAAAATTGTCAAGGTAAAGCTTGATTGAAAGTGAAACTGTTTCAGGTTAGTGATGGGAAATATCCTGACAGGAAAACTGTATAAATATGTTGAGGTGGTAAAACATTTCTACTGGATGGGAAGTGTGGCTCATGGTGTTGCCATTTTAAGATTAATTTGAGTAGTGAATGGAAGATGAAAGAGATAAAAGGAATAGGATTATTGCTGGTAAGTGTAAATTCTGTGCTCCTATAGTCCTGAACACTGAAAAAAATATAGGAAAGAATTATTTTTTAGGAGTTTGTGATTTGTGAAGACAAGGAGAAGCTGAAAATGTTGAGATATTGGGAGAGAGCTCAGTTACAGAAAATACAAAGAGTAGAGCTTGGAAATAAAACTAACACAGGCTTTGGAATAATGGCTGATGGGATAGGGAACTCAAACATTAATACTTGATAATGTATCATGAATCAATTCTCAAGTCTTGCTACATTTAGAGATATAATAAATCTTCATAAACAAAAAGTATTAAGGAAATATTTGACTCAGTTATCACTTTCCCTGCCCTAATGGCAATAATCCTGAATTTGGCTAGCTACTCAAGGCAAAACGGGATAAAGTCTCTTAAGCCTGTACTTTAATGTCGTTCAGCTTCCTATCAGAAAAATGAAGTAATTAAAAATGAGAGGATTCATGCAGGTGTCCCTGAGCCATGGAAATTCCTCAAATAATAGGATAAAACCTATTCAGGCTTGAAAAATTTGATTATAATGACTCAGGTATTTATTTATTTATTTTCCACTATTAGATACTGTATGATGCAACCAGTCACCTAAGCCCATCACTGACTCACCAAAGATGGAATGAATCTCAGGCAGACATCACTTAAAATGTAGAGAATGTTACTGATTTCTATGTAGCTAATCCTTTTTTACTAATACAAACATGAGAATAGACCCACCACTAGTACTGAAAAAGAAGTCAGACAAGCTTTATAATCAGAGTTAGTACCTCATGTAGACTAACCAATTTGGAAAAAATAAATCACCTTTATGGTGTACAATTCTTTGGCTCAATGTACTCAAATATCATCCTTTTATTTCAGCTATGGAAGCTGGAAATTAAATATATTACCTCTGCCCAGAAATCATCTCTTATCTGTGGTGTTAGATCATTTCAGCTACAACTATACTACCACAGAAACAGAATGTTGGTTTTCCTACAGCATAGACCTAAACACATAATTTTCACGTGTAAATACCTTTATTAGTTTTCTAATGCAACCTCACATCTGTACATCCTTCATCTGGTAATTTTTTTCTTAAAGGGGAATTCTTAGACACAGAGATGTTCTGCTTCTCTTTTTTTTTTTTTTTTTTTGTATACTCAGTTCTAGAAACACACTCTTTTTGCTTTAATTTCTTCCCAGAAATGTCAAGAATTAAATACAGTTGTTCTCAAATGTACACTGCACAACATTGTGGAGAGCTGCTGAGCTGCTAGCAGTTCATTCATTTTGTGCGAATGCTAATATGATAAATATGATATAAAAACTATTGACACTCCCTGAACTCAACTGCTTGCCCAGAGACAGATGCAGGTTTAAAATGAGGAGAAAGAAGAAGAAGGGGAAAAGAAAAGAAGAAAAAAAAAGGCAAGGGAAATGTATCAATCTTCCCAATGACCATGACAGCTGAAAATCTACATCATTAATGCTTCCAATCCCACTCAGATAATTTTTTCTCCCAAGGACAAAAGGAGATGAAATGTGTGTCAGGTACATAATAAGGCTAAAAAAAAAAAAAAGATAGTACCTGCATTTCACTGCAGAGGGGTGAGGAACCACCTCTGTGCAATGTGCCCTTTCTAACGGCAAAGCTCATAAATTAGGACAGGTCGCTGCCTTTAAACATATAAAATACACACAATTTAAATAGAAACACATTAATTCAGAACAGATCTGCTCTAAAAAAAGGAAAAAAAAGAAAAGTACAGTGGCAGTATAGCAAAGTAGCATGATTACAAAGACTTGATACCTTTTACAAGCCACATGATAGGAAATAAACCTTGCACATATATTGTCTTGTGCCTCATGTCTGGAATTCTGCATGTTCAGGAGGAAGCATCTGTTGGAAAAATGGAAGGTTCTGACTAGCAAGAAATAAAGTATGTGGCCATATCTCTTAGTGCTAGCACACCATAAATCATTTGCTAAAGCTATTTACTTTCTACCTCCTGGCTGCATCTTGATAAGGAGGATCTCTCTATGCTGTAAGATCTGAACTGAACTCTCACTGGTTTGGAACTAGAAAAAATGCATAGATAAGGCTGTTTATAAGAAAAGAATTTGCTATGTAAAAAAAAAGTAAAAAAATACAGGAGAAAAAACATTGGCTGAAACAACTGGCTTTATGCTGTCTGTTCAGAAAGAAGTTTTCTGTTGTTCTGGATTAGTGGGATATTCTACAAATTTTTTTGTTGTCCTTGGTGGGGGACAGACAGGCGAGCAATAGATATATTTCTGTTAACAATACTCTCATGAAGAGAGAAAAAGAGAGAAAATGGAGAAACCTAAAATATACAACACACTGAGGAGCTATGCTGTGATATGACAAAGAGCTAAAAGAACTGCAGCTTCGTATCTGCATTAGTTACAAAGACATAAATAGCCTCATCTAATTTAGTGTACTGTTCAAACACATCATAGTTCACATTCAGTTTTTGAAAATTGTGCTAGGTAACTAATTCATACTTTCCACGTGAGGATTTGATCTTCTAATTTTTTACAGAATTGAAGTCTAACAGCTTTAACCTCAAGTTCTGTAAAAGCAAAATTTCTACTGAAAGGGATGGTGTTTACCACACAGGTACACCTACCACTGTCTATAACTACAAAAGCCACAAATGAGCATCACATCCTGCTTACTGAACCTCAGCTGTAACCACTCCATTAGCACATGCATCTGGATTTATTTATTTCTTACACATATAAGACACAATGCATTTGTCAGTAGCCAATGTAAAAAGTCAACATCCTTCACAAATATCAGAAGAAAACAGACATATAAAATGTTCTTAATTTGCAGAGGGAAAATATAGTGGAATTATCTTGATAGTCTATCTTGATAGACTATCTTGATAGTCTCCATTCTATCTTGAATGAGCTTTTGTTTTTCTAAACAGATCATTGCCAGCATTGCTCATTTTATTATTAACGTAAAAGCATGCTGAAAAAATAAAAACATAATCAATAAAAAGATACATTAGCTAAATCTTTTTGTGGCCTTGAATGTACATTACGTTTTCTCAGAAATGGCACTTTTTGAGCTCTATTGATATGTAAGGTGGTTTCTGATGAAATATATTCTTAGAAACAGGCAGTCGTGGCAAAAGTAGCAGGCAGCATAGTGTAAAGAATTGGATTCAAGGTTGGGATGCAAACATGGCTGAGATCTGCTCCCTCTTCTGCCAAAAATATTTAATGTCACCTTCATTTTCTACTCAGTTTTTCTGTTGGAAACATGGGGATAAAAAACCTGTGGATTTACTCGTGCAAATGTGCTAAGAACAGTGAATATTTATTACACAATAGAGAAATTCCAAGGGCTTTCAGTCAATATCCTATACTTTTCATCTGGCATAATTAGTGAGTATGTAAACAAATAAAGCAGATAATGTAGCAGACTTAAAAACGTACAAAATCAATGTTAAGGGCAAGATTATGATAATAAATATATTAATATCTATATTTAAAATCACTAATTTCAGAAAGTTATAATTATCTGGTATACTAATGCATTTATATATACATGCTGTTCTAGCTCTATCATCCTTTATGCTAATTTACATCTTCTTGAAATAAAGATATTTGACAGTACTGTCATATAAGGTCCACCATGCTACACAGCAGATTCATCAGTTTCCTGCTTCCCTCGCTCTCTTACAGCATCCTAATCAACCTAATTAAAGCTTAGTTCATTTGAAACCTCAGATGACAATTTGTTTAACTCTATCCCACTGTGATCTTTTTATAAAGAGAATTAAATTTGATCTTCTGACAGCAATTATTAAATGATCCCAACTGGCCCCAATTAAGACACAAGGCTCACAGGCCTCAAAATCCAATAAAGTGCCAAGCCCTCTCTATTACATGTATATCTCTCTTTACCTTGCTTTATTTTCTTAAAGTCAATTAAGCTCATCTTAGCAAGTGGATCTGAATGCCATTGTGTAGACTAATTCAAGATACAATGCATCAATTTACTTTCAGTGACATTCTGAAATGGGGACAACACATTCAAAATCATCATTTTGAAACCCTTCTCTGACTCCATTCACCTCACTTTAATGCTCTTCACTGTGTTGCATATGACCTACAAATGCTTACTTGTAAAATACTGCCTCCAATGAGTGGTGACTAGAGAAACATATTAAATATCCATGGTCCCAGTTTTGCACTGCTTACAGTCCTCTTTATAGTAATACATCTCTTCTGTAAGCATTTCCACTTGGTTATCATCTCTCCATTTCAGAAATTCAAAGAAATGTGATGTTCGTGTAACTTCTGAGGTTAACCTTTATTGCTTTTAATTTGTGCTTTAATTTTTCCACACATGTTCAGTGGTGTTCTGTGAAGAAATGTTCCCATGATTTCACACAAAGGCAGGTAGCCCCAGGATTTGGAACTCTTTGATTGTGTGGTACTCCAGGGAAATAGCTGAATTAAAACCATCCTCATGAGACTGAAGTAGCTTCCATACACATCTGGCTCTTCTTATTCTAAACTCTAACACCTGTCTGGAAACTTAACCCTCATCTTTTCTCTGAAGAACAAATGGGACAGATTTATCTGCTGCCATTTGGTTTAGGTCAAAGCTGAGCTGTGTGGTGTTCTGCTAAATTAATTGCAATGTAATTGATACTGTTTGACACAGTTTTATGACCAGACTGCTCTCTCAGTATTAAAATATATAAGATTTTGTATTTCTGCACATTCGCTCTAAACACAGCTTTGAGTAAAAACACAGTAAAATACAGCACACAATTTCTGTCTCAGTATTTCTAATGAATCATTATATAAAATAAGATTACATGCACAAGTATTATCAAAAGATTAAGTACCAAGTAAAAATGCAGGAACATTACTTCCATTGTGGTGACTTTTTTCCTCCATTTCCCTAATTTACATACTGATCAAATGTAAGCATGATTTTCCTTCAATACAAAAAAGATAGAAAGACACTAACTTTCAGTACACAATTTTCTTCACTAATGTGCAAGTTTATGTAAAACATAATTAGACACATTTCCTGTTGAGCTGGGAAAGATACTGTTTTCAGTAAAAATTTAAAAAACTAAAGTGATGCCAATTGCTTTGGAAGTAAAATCATTTTTTTTTAAAGAACTTGTAAATTTTACATTTAAGAATTAAAGAAAAATATTGATTTCAAAAACGAGGCAGCATTTTTACTTCTGGAAATCCTATATGACACCAGTAAATTTGAATGTTAACATGCAATAAGAGTTTAACGAGAATTTTTAATTAGACATTGAAATGCCTGAATATTAAAAAAGATTTCAGTATACCACACTACTAATTATTTCTCATTGTATTCTAATGATCCCATAAAAGATGCTAATTTTAGCTCTTTTGCTAAAAACAGCAAATGCTGTAACAGATTTAGTGCAAAGAGCTGAAAATATCCTGTGGAAAAAACTCTGTACAGAGATCAGATCAACCCAAATCCTGCCATTACTCAGCACTGCAGTGACGTGCAGATGTTTGTAGTGGTTTAAGGAGCCGGCGGGGGCTGGAAACTCTACATACTCAACTCCAACATGATTGCAATTGAACCTCATCAAAGAGCTCATAATTTGTCACAGAAAACAGCCAATTAACATATGTTAGAAAAAGGCTTCCATAAAGATAATATATGATTAACGATCCAATGCAGCTGTCACAAATCAAAATTCTGCATTTTAAAAAGAAGTATCAGCCTGGGTGTCTGAATGTTTACATGGACAATGGATACTGTATTTTAAAAAGCTACAATGGAAAAAAGCCCCTAGTTATAGTATTTGCTCCAGGTTTGGAGTTAGAGCTTAGGGAGATCCAGGTAAGATAGCACTACTTACAGCACTGGCTGTTTTCCTGTAAATAGTTAAGACCCTTGTCAAAACACAACCACTATTTTGTTGTAGCGCTGTTTTAAAAGACAGACCTTCACTGTGAGTGTGGTGGCCTTCACTGATGTACTTTGCTGTCAACACAATCCTCTGGAAAAACAGCATGTCCTTTTTGCTACCAAAAATGCACCGTAAAGCTGTGCATTGTAGCCCCAGGGCCAGCGCTGTGATCCTGGCTATTCAAATGCATGGCCTTGAGTGAAACTGCACCCCAGCCAGTCCTTTTATTTCACATTTACACTGGAGAAAATGAAATCTGAATGCTCCCTGCATTTAGATAAAGAGGTTGATTTAAAATAGTTTACACATATATATGCATGGAAAGTGAAGCCTGTTGCTTTATTAAGACAGAACACTGTGATGCCTATTCTGAACAACTGTCTCTACTCCCCGTATTTTGCATAACAATATTTTAATTACTGAAACACTGCATAAATAAGCTGCTATTTTTTACAAACCATTATGCATTTTTCCTCATATCATTTGGGATCCTGTGTGGCAGTCAGTAAACTCTTAAGTGACTTGAATCGTACTCTGTATGTGTGTGTCTATGTGAGCGTGCGTGTCTTTGTCTTGACATGGTGTTGTAAAAGGAAGTGCTTCCTCTTTTCTGTTTGAAAGAGACCCAAGAAAAACAAAGTTTTGAAACTCAGTAGTCTGACTGGACATTAATCAACGTATTTTAAAAAATGCCTTAACTCCTATTCAGTCATACATAATCATATGCTGATGGATAAAAGCAGGGACAAATTTTGGTCAGTGCTAACAAAGAACAACATCAAGGAGATGGTATTCTCCAGAAGTGAAATGTGATGATTTTTAAGCATCTTTTCTCACCTTTAAATCCTTCAATGATTCAGAAATGCCGTTTCCATTAATGTTACAGGCTCTAGTTAGTGTCATCAGCACAAGTTAATTCTCTTAAAACAGTATTTATTATACTGTTACTGAAGTATTTGGCAACTTCAAAGCAATGGTTTCACAAGCCCTGAATAGGCAGAGACTTTTGAATATGCTAAAACTTAATATGCCAAGAGGTCAAAAGGAAAACCTAAGGGTTTAAAGCTACTCATGTGAGTAAGACTGCCTCAAAAAGATCAAAACCACTGATATTTCTGACCCATTTACATGGAGCAAAACTAGATAATGCTTTTTAATATTCCTCACTATGTCTCATTATGATAAAAAAAAATCATTACGAATCACTGTCCCTTTTAACAAAACACTGTGAATAACGTTAAGGTTATGCTGCTGCTTTTTTTTTCTCTCCCTCAGGAGTGTGTTCATTGATTCCCAAGCAATCAGTAATATTTTTGATTAAGATCTCAGAAATAGCTGAAAATCCCACAGCTTCTCTACTATTGAAACTTCACATGTCTTTGGCTGTCCCCAACTAATGACAATAAACTATGCAGCCTCAAGCTAAAGAGATTAATTTCAATTTTGCAATGAATAGATAAAAAGACTGGACAAAATACATTCCATATCTACTACATTGTCATGTCTATAACATAAAATACACTTTTGGCCCTAGAGACAGTTTGAGAAGGGAATAATAATATTTGATGTGCAAAACAATAACCAAGAGTCAGATGAGAACTGTATATTTTTTCTTATACTTCTTTTAGAATAAATGCACATGTTTTGAACAAGACAGATTCAAGTTTATTATTTTTTCCTGAAAATAAGCCTGCTTTAAAAAACTACTTCTAACAGTAACAGTAGAATAATTAAAAGCTAGTTCTTAATTGTATGGAAATATTGTGTCAGAGTGATTTCCTAGTCTGTAAAACTAAATTTCCCCTCTTCATAGGTAAATCAAATAATTTTACAATTAGAACATGCTCAAATGACCAGTAAGTATCAGCGCACTGCTGTTAAGCAACATATTTTTCAAACAAATTTATCAAATTGTTCTGCTATTTACTCATCACAATTTCTCTAGGTAAGAAATCTCCAGCAAATGTTTTTTTGCTACTTAGATATAACAAATTATGCATGATGAAATACTTTAAATATGTTCATCCTGCTATCTGTCTGTTGTGCTGCAAAAATGAAAACCATCTGAGTCAGTAATGTCTTCTACTAAATGAAAATGTTGATAGCATGTCATAACCTACTTCAAAATTTTATAGGTTTTGTTACAATTATTTTAAAAATATGAATCTAAGCTTTGGAAACAGAGTTTATTAAAACAATATCCCACTTCCTGATTGTTTCTGTGCCTATGGAAGTCAGTTGGAATTTTTCTATGTACTCTAAAATGCCGACACTTTAAAAAAAATTGAGAATATTTTATTAAATGCCCAAGACCACTCTAGTATCAAGGCTGCAGACTCTAAATGGTTTTAACCCACACATCTCTATGGCATTATCCCATTTAGATAAAAGATAGATATGCTGAAGACTCTCTGATAAGTCCATTTGTTGGTTCTGGAGAGGAGAAATGAGTTACCATGACGCAGAAGGCTCTAAATCCTCACAGATTACAGGAATGTTATCCAAGAACAAAGCATCACAAAATAATAAAGACTCTATATGAGCCATGTTTAATACAAAGGTTTTACTACTGTTACCTAGAGTTGAACACCGTCGAGTCAAAGGCTTCATTATATGATTTTTTATGGAGAAACTATAGAACACGTTGAATATGTTCAAGTATAAATTAGGAATGTCAACAACTACAGCTTTCCTTGTTAAAATTCCTAAATTACTGAAAACTTAAAGGGATACTTTCCAGTAATTTTAATCATCCGGTATTTTCCCATACCAGCTCACGGATTTACTTTTCAATACCAGCAGCCTGAGACAAGAACTAACAGATTTATTTTCCATCTTAGAAGATCTTGCTGCTCAGTTGTCATTTTTTTCTTGGCTTTAATTGATGGAAGCAACTCTCTTGCTGGGTTATAAGTTTAGTGTGTCTTTGGGGCTGTTTTTTAGGCCAAATTTTTTATTTTTATACTTTTTGTTGTTGTTGTCTATTATCCTTTGATGTCAGATTTCCCCATAATTTGTTCCAGTTCCCAGAGCAGTTTCTTCAGACGAGAGCTACACTTTAGAACGTCTGTAGCTCCTGCTGAAACCTTCTGCAGGGATAAATAGAGACTGCAGCAAATCTACATGAGGTTGTTTCTCGAAACTCCACTGATGCATGACTCCGTGGAAATAACCACTGACAAGACATATGCAAGACATTGTGGTATGGATTCAGGTGCGTGCAGACTGGTAGTTGTCAGTCTTACAGTACAATACCTTGTCTGATAAAAAAACATGGAAATATGACATCAGGCATTCTTTTGCTATTTTGGTTAAGCCAGTGCATCACTCATTTCCCTTCACTGGTCAAAAATATGCTGATCATGCCCAGTGTCATGCCCATGACAGGCTGGTGTTAGAGGGCTTTGAAGTATAGGGGTTTAGGACCACAGGTCACTCTGCTCAACCTGGCTTGTCTGACAAAAAGCAGAAGAGCAGCAGGAAGAGAGTCTGGCACTACCTTGAACAGACTCTAAGGGTTCCTTCAAAATTAAGCAGGCTCTGCACCTGTCACAGACAAAGCATATACCACATCAAGTCAGATATGCAGTAATATTTGCCTCTTTGCCCAACCCTAAGTCAGTGCCATGCTCTGCTGCCATGTAAGAGGGTGAGATTAGATGATTGTCTTTTTAAAGACTTGTCATCCTCAATTAAAGAGGTGTCAAATACTCTTAACCTGTACGGTCACCCTGGTTAATGAGAAGGACACTTCCCTGAATCATTGCAGTCAAACCAGTATGTGCTGTGATCCTCTTGATTTTCACAAGCTAATCAGGATCAAGCTGGGTCAGATTTTGTACTGCAAATTCTTTAGGACAGGGGCAATATCTTCCTACAAGCTCCTACATTACAAAAAATAACAGAAAAAATAATGGGCCTTTAGTTATAAGACTCCAAACCTGTGCAGGAAATACATGAATTAGAGAGTGTTTTGAAGGCTCTATGCTAACAGAAAGGAGTGTGTTACCAATAAATTGCATTGAAAACAATAGACTAAACCTAAAGGAATGATAACACTTCATTCTTGAGTGTTGTCTGAATAAACCTAAAATTGTCTTTCCATGGCTGAGTCTCTGTCCACTTTTGCCAAATAACACTGACTTGGAGTAGATTGTTTAATATTTGTTACTGGTAATAGTTCTTAAGCTTGAAATCACAGCCTATAATTAACCAAATTAGTCTTCCATTTTCCAGGATACAGGTCACTGGGTTCATTTGTTTAAAATAAGTCATCATTACTTTTGGAAGGACATTTTAGATTCCAGGTTGCTGTCAAACCTGTATGAGAATGTAGTGATGAGAATGTAGTGATTTATTTGCTAATATACTTATGGGGTTTTCTCCATGAATTTTGGCCATATTTCAGCTGGAATTCATGGAGCTTTCCACTTGACAGGGTTAAAATCATTTTGGAATACAGTAAGACCTAAAATTATGTGTAAAGAGGGTATATTTTGAGCCTAGTGTCACTGAAAGAAAATCACTTTGTGAAAATATGACGAAACATACTCAGTACATTAGGACCATTAGCAAGTAATTACATATATTTTAGTCAATATCTATTGTGAGATTGATTTTTTATATGCATCACAAACTTGAATCCTTTGTGAACTATATAATGAATACTAACATAAACTGTCACATTGGTTTTGACTACTGCTTGACTTTTTGCATTTTACTGCAGAAAACAGGCCCAGAATTGTGGCTGTGGTGTTCTATCTGCCGTAGTAGGATTACGTGTCATCTACATTATGAAACCAAGAAGTGTGAAGGGTAAATATGAGCATTGTATTGAAATAGTGGCTCATCTCAACAGTGCTGTGCACCTGGTGCACTGTGGAGTGACTTCTTTTAATTCTTCCCTATTCATGAAATAATGATAAGTAATGATAAGTAATTTAGTTCTACATCATTCTTCTCTTCTACCATCTAGACAATGAAGAAAACATTCCTAGTTTGCATTTTAGGAATAACTGCGTATTCTCTGTAACTGAAAATCTGATAATACTGTAGTGTAACATTTTCTCCTTGCTGTCTTCAGTAAATTTAAAAAAATTGTTAAAGATTTGCTGTAGCACAGCCCTTCAGAAAATACATTCTACAACTGAATTTTTAATCTTTCCCTGCTTATCAGTGATTTGATCTGATATTATGAAGCAGGTTACTTTGATCTTATTACAGTCTAAAGTCTCTGGTCTTTTTGCATCCATGCATGTGTATCTTATTTCCCTTTTGCCATCCAAAAAAGATAAATGCATTAGCTACATAAAATGAATGAGAAAAGGAAAACACTTCAAAAATGTTGAATAACTTTCCAACTTTCACATATATTTTAAGGAAAACTGGAGTTTAAATGAGCATTATATGCAGCATTCAGAAGAGATGAATCTTCCATTAGAACACACAGAAATTTAAGCAACAGAAGAGCTCTGATTTGTTCAGTCATCTGAGTTATCTGGTGTCTTCCATCTTAGTATTTGAACTCATAGTAATGCCCATGGCATCACTCCTTTTACCCTACCTTCTCTGTTTGCAGTCATGCATTTCCTTTGACAAAGGAGAAAAGTTCATCATTTTAGTTCTTCTTATACCAGAACACTAAAAATATGTCCCTGCTGCCACCTTGTTAATTCTAATGCAACATTCCAGCTTCAGGCCACTAAAAACCACAATCTGAATATGTCAAAATAAATGATAGGAAAATACTGCAGAAGTAACCTTCACTTATACACTCCATCAAGGGTACTGTGAAAAAGACTAAGATCAAAAGAGAAACACACAATTTAAAGCGGTTTGTTTAAATACATTTGTTCAAGATAAGAAGGAAAAAGAAAACATGCATTTCTTTGTTAAAGGGAAAGCTTTTTTGTGTCTAATATAGTAGAGAAATTGTTAAAGGACAGTTCATCCTCCCCCAAAGATTACTTGTGCAATGCTGCCAAGGTCAGGGTCAGCCTGGGTTATCAGCGGTGAACTGGTAAGTGCCAGACAAGCAAGATAAGCTGCCTTATTCTCCTTTCTGCACTGCCTAACAGCCAGTTTCTAATTGCATGCTGAGGAACAGGTAACAGAGTTTCCCTCAAGTTTGAGATAAATGTTGCATTCTGACACACTTCTTTTTCAGTTGTATAAATTCAGACATATTTAGGGCATAAATCCCTGAAGAACAGTAACCCAAGTATCCAAACAAGGGGGAAAATAATATTGTCATTCTTTAAGGCTACTTTTGAGTCAATTCCCTGTGAGTATTTTTCTAGTATAGAGTTGCAACCGGCACTGAAGCACATTATCTATTATTTAACTTAGCATTTTTATGCTTTTGATTTACAGCAGTGTTTTGGGAAAACAGACTGAAACAGAAGAATGTAATATTTAGCAATGATCTGTAAAATGTGCTGTAAATCTGTCCCAGTAATTGATCAATATTCTTACTATGAGCATCAGGTACAGCATGACTAAGAATGAGTAGTATGTTTGTACTGGTTATTCAATCGCTGAACTGTAACAGAGCTATTTCTGTACTTTGAATAAAAATAGATTAACACATCTCTTTTACCGTTTTGTATCTAGGGAGAATAAATCATATAGCAAAAGAATGCATGGTATTCCATGATGCCACAATAAAATTTGCTTATAGGAACCAGTGCTATTAAAAACATCACATTCTACTAGGATTGTGATTCAAGGCTTAATGTTTAAGAGTAAGTTACCCTGAAGACTATTCAGTAATGAGGATTTGTAAATTCCCAGCTTAATAATACGTAAGACTTTTGGATTGTTTCAAGAATTATTTTGGCTAAAATGTTCCTTGGTATTGTCACTGACTGTAATCCATCAGAAGACTACTAAAAATAACAGGACAAAAAAGCATGTTAAAAAAGTCATCAATTTGCTGACCTTGTAGAACAAGGACTTTGCACTGAAGTTAAATTTAGAAAGATCTAAATATAATGAAGTTAACTTCAGGTATGCATGTCAACTTCCTCCACTTCCTTTTTTTTTTTTTTTTAAATAACTAATTTGTAAAATTTGATGTAAGAAGAGAAAACAACCTACCATCAACCTTTTTTTTCCCTTAAGACTAGCTTTCATTTTGTAATAATACATACAGTCTAGAAAACATTCTGAATACTGATAATTTTAATCATATTATTTAAGTAACTTGCATCCATGAAATAGTTTAAAATTCAAGAGATTTAAAATAAGAGGACACCATCACACCACACAGTCATGTAAAGTCTTAATGGAACAGCATCTTACTGTATAAAAATAATTTTGACATCGGTATAACATCCAAAAATAGTAAACTTGAACAAATGCGTAAGTCTTTGCAGTACTATGGCTTGTAGCCCCAAACCCACAAGCATGAGTTTATATGCCTAATTTGAAACACTTGATAGTTCACTGAAGGCTGCAAAACTCTTCTTGTACCTAAAATTAATTACATAAGTAATGGTTAATATGAATAAAACCACAGATGGTGTTACTGCATCCCAATAAGTCAGGCACGTCAATGAGAATCTGAAATCAATGAGTACATGAGAGATAAAGAAGCAAATCCATCATGCTGTTCAAAAATCTTTGATGGATACAAGTTTGGTGCATCTAAATATGGCACTGTATTCAGGTGAAGGGGTACCATCAGTGCACAGAACAGTATTTAGAGCAATTTGATAAAAAATGTTCCAACCAACTCCACAACTTAATTCAGATGTGAAAAATGGAATTAACTATTAGACTGAAAATTCAGACATGGAAGTGAAGAAAACAGTCTTGTCTATTGCACAAATAATTTATGAATGCTCTCAAGGGCAGAATCCATCTGATCTCAGAAGCCATCAACATTTGGCATCTAGTCTAAGCTTCTTCAAACACAGACTTATTACTTTATCATCAATGAAGACAATTTTGCACCATATAAACATAGCTATAAACATCTCATCATAATTACAGGGATGATAACAGAGGTAGCAAGACAGACAGAAAGACAAGCAGACAAGAGGATTCCTTTCCATCTAAAGCTTTGTACAGCTGAAGCGTAGTGACTTACAATGCAGAATGGGAAGAAGAAAGGGATAATTCCTTGTAAGGAAGAAGAATAAAATTTAAATGCAATTTTAAAAAATACAATAAAGGTAATAATATCTTGTGTCTTATTTAGTAAATAATTATATTGACATATATAACAGTATGTTAATATGGAAAAGCTCATGCCCTTGTCACAAACCATGAAACTTCACCATTAAGAAGTCCCTATCAGTAACTACACCACTAGCATGCTTAAGTTACTTTACAAATAAGGGAACAAGAAAATTTAAAACATCTCCAACATGAATTATTGACAGCAATCAGAATAAAATGGTCTTAATAGAAATTACACTGAACAATAATAATGGAGAAAAAATAGGTAGCCAAGAATGTATATTTAATTTTAATGTTTTCAGATAAGGATATATGGTTCAAGACAGATTTCCTGGGGGAGTTCCTTAACTGAAGACCTATCACGGCAAAGGACATAACTTGCCAACCTAAGATGTGATGCTGAGATTCCTAAAATGTGCTGTGGGGGTGGTGATATCTGTCAAGATGATATTTGTGGAGGAGTTTTTGAAAATAGCCAGGATCTAAACCATTAAGGATTTCAAAACTAAGAGAGAAAACTTTAAAATCAAACAGCTACTTCACAGCAGACAAAGTAAATGAGTTAAGGTACAAGGCAGATGATCATGTTTGCTCAAGACGGGATGGGAGTGTGTCACTGCATTCTGAACAGGCTGCAAGTGACAGAGCTGAGCTGCTGGAAGCCTTTCTAGGAGGGAATTACAATAATCCTCTCCATCAAGAGGGCATGTGCTGCTGCTATGAGGTCATCACAGGATAAATAAGGGCACTGTCTTCACCAAGGACACCACTAAATAGACATTTTTCAATCTCATTCACTGCAGAAATCTCCACAGAGGAGGGGGGGATGAACTGGACATCAGAATTTTTATTACGATTTCCTACCACACTCAAATGCCCCAAATCAGACTGTAGTGATGCGTAAAAAGAGAGAACAATACCCTAAAGACACTGGGAAGATTTGTGCTTCTGCTGTGGCCAAGGCAAAGGTAGCTGGCAATCCTGCTTGTGTGAAAAGTAGAGCTACGCTTGTGGAATCCCTTGAGTGAGAGGCACACAGCTCCTTATTGGTCCAACTGGGACAAAGTCTTTGATATTTAACATTCCTACAACACCCACTCCAAGCACTCACTTTATGACATGATTCTAGCATCTGCCAAACTAAGCCTGAACATCGGCACTGCTTTGAAGAAGCATAAAATATTTCATCATTAATCTGATAGTCTGCACCACAAAATAGTTGGCTAATCCCAGAATCCCAGAATACTTAAATTGGAAGGGACCGCTGGAGATCTCCTAGTCCAACTCCCTCATGCAGGCAAGCAAATCAGCATTTGGAATATGACTGATTTCCCCATAATTGTGCAAACTAAGACTTTCTTGCATTTACACATGTTGATTTGGCCTATAAACTGAAAAATGTACTCTAAGTAACAGCACACAAAACCTCCTTTTGTTCTTAGATAACGAAAAAACCCAATATGTATATAATTAAAATGTCAGGGAGCAGTTAGTTGATCAAACCGATTTAAGCTAAAAAAAGCATTATTACATATATTTTGTAATACATTTATGTAACACATCTTGAAAGCATATCAAACTATTTGCGTTATCCATGAATTAAAAGTATTCAAAATTAAGCACTTACTGGCCCCCAATGAACAGTAAGTAACTTCCTTAAAAGAGAAAGCTTATGTGATATGTACAGTTTACAAAACTTCTAGTAGTATGATTATTAAAAGTAACAGCTTGTACCCCTGCAGCCTGACTGAGTTTGAAAGAAAGTTCAGAATGGAGTGGGGGAATTAGCTGATGAACTTCTGTCAACTACAGCAGTAGCCTTCATGAATAATTCATTATATGCCCCATCCCCTCTACGTCTCAACAGACTAACAGCTGCAGCTCTCAAATGACAAGTGTTATTTTTTTCAGAGGCTTCTGAAAATAGTACAGTGATTATAAAATAATGTATATAATAAAATAAAATTTTCTTTCCCCACTTTTCACTTCTGACTTACAGTCATTAGTGAAGTTTTACAGCAAAAGGAGGAATTTTCAAATTGAATTTTTGGAGTTATGCAGTAGGTCTACAGAAGCAGACGAGAAAAGAATTCTGGTCTTCTATTAAAGACTTGATCCTTTACCTTAATACAACAAGAAAATTCACCCAGATTACTGTGTCCCCAAAATGTCAGTTAGAGCACCTTTGTACATGATGGCTACAAAATTCCACCTTCATAAGATGTATCTTTATCTTGGCTTCATGCAAACGCGAAGACACTTTCTGGTCCGAGGTTTTAGTATCAAATGTTTTCTGTAATGTGCTCTACTTCATAGTGAAAATTTTGCACTTCAGGATGCCAGAAAATAGGTAGAACATATTTGATGAATATTCTGACGTGGAATAGTTTCTCTTAAGTCAGTAAGGCTGCAGCAAGAGGGGAGAAGCAGCTTAAGGAGATCTAGCACAATTTTCTTGATTGTGCAACTAACTGCCCATACCACCGGTCCAATTTAGGAAGAGAAATGGCTTTCACGGAGTGTCTTCTCATACTCCAACAATTCAGAATAGAAACTGTACAAATCTGCTTACATATTTTTTTAGGAAGCAAGGTAGGCAAAGAAACCAAAACCAGGCAAACTCTAATCACTCAGAAAAAGATCTCCCACTGTCACCAATGTGAGAGGAAGAGATGTCTCAGATAATTTTGTTTAAACAAGGCGACTATTTTTCAGTCTTGAGAAAAGATTTTTCAGTCTTATTATGTAACAGTGGGTATTTAGGGAAGGAAAATATTAGCTTAATATAATGCTGAAATAGCTACACACATAACTGTTTCCTGATTTAATGAGAAGCTACTGTGTGTAGCGCTTCTGACTGAAAACTGACAAATCTTTTTGATGATACAAACTGGAAATCAGCTTGCTGTTTTGTTGTTGTTGTGTTTGTTTGTTTTTGTTGTTTTAAAATATAAATATGCAATATTTTTGAACATGACTTCTGCTAATAGGAAGTGTGCTCTATACACAAGAGAAGAAAAACTCTTTGCTTCGCACGCCCTATATGGATACACACCATAAAATTATGAAAATATTGAAGATGTGGAAATGAGCATGTTGCCAAAAGATGAAAGGTTTCTAAAACATCTGCTTTACCTTCTCATAGTAAACTGTTTCTCTTCTCAGCTCCAGAACTGCCCTGCCTCTTCTTGTTCAAAAAACATCAATATCTTTCAGTGCTTCAGTTGCCCAGTGGGTCTGGTATAGGCCTGACTTTAATTGGGATGCAAATTATTTAACTGACTCTTTGAATAAAAGTTTTCTTTGATTTTTTTTTTTTTTCAGAATTGGAATTCTATGTCCTACTACTACCTTGTCACAGAAACATAAAGAAAGTAGAGTTATACAATGAATTGCAATTTATATTGCAACATAAAATGCTAACTAAAGATTATGTTTAGCTAAATGCTAAATTTCTAACACAAAGGTTTCATTTTGTCCCACCAAATGCATATTTTCTACACAGTAAGAACTGACACAATTAGAAAGCTATAATGTATATTATGTTTTCAGCTGCTTCAATTTCATATTTTCATATATAAGTTTTCAAACAAACTAAAGTGGAATTATAAGACTTTGGAAATGACAAAGCTATCTGCCTGTTTTTATTTTCACATTTTTTAGATAACAAACATTTTTTTTAGAAAAACAGAAATGCCAATTTAAAAAAAAAAGGTATTAGATAGCTTTGTGGATTGATCTCGCTTTAAGATATTTTAGATGTGTTACCATCTAAGGGCTGCTTTGACCTCAGCCATATTAACACAGTTAACATGCTTAAATTTTCTTAATAATACAAACAGTACACTCAAAAATACAGTATTTTTCTTCAAAATAATAAATTTAAAATTAAAGCACTGTCTGTATTTTTGCCAAGAACAAATCATAACAGAAATAGAAAGACATTATAGAATTGACCGAAGAATCAATTACTGACATTTTTATTTCTTGAATATCATGATAAGATTCAAAATTAATAATTTGCAAGGTATCTCCTGCACTGCACAAATACACACAACTTCTGAGTCTTATGCAGGTGGAGCATGACTGTATATTACAGCCAAATCTGTCTGCTGTTTAAGAGTCAGCGGTCAACTCTGCCCCTATATAGACAGTCTCTTTCTTTCTTAGACTGTGGATAAGTATAATTTGTGCTTAACTAATGTGTTTGTCCTGGGGCAAACAGATTTTTAAAAAGTGTATGTTTAAAAAGAAAAAGATTCCAGATACAAACAGTGCTTTCACTAGGGGCAGTACTAGCCCAACAAATGCAAGCTGTCATTACTGATGAAGAACCCTGCTCTATGAATTATACATGTTTAAGGCCAGCTCACGTCACAAAAATAGATTGTCTCTGCTCGTGAAAAGTCCACATGTAGGTTGATAGGGGAAAAAAATCTGCTTCATCCCAGAAGAAGAACCTCCCAACAGAGGGTGGTTCTCCTGTTGGAAACAGACTATTGGCAAGGCACCAGAAAGTATTTTCAAGGGAAAAGGCCCTGACTGTTCCACCTTGTGAATACCAAGAAAACATAATCTTATAGTATTGACTTTATCTTAGTTTTCCAGTGCATAATCATACATCAAAATAATACCCTTAAGGATATTTTCCAGTTCTTTACACTACTGTCAAAGTGTTAGCATAAAATGCAAACATATACAGGATGTACTGACATGTTCTATATATTGGTTTATCTGAAGATACACAGATACCTGCAAACTATCACTTAAGTAAAAGTATTCATTCCCCAAACATTATTGGGAGACTGAGAATACTAGTCCTTATTCAACAGTGATGAAAACAAGGGGAATACAAAGGTATGTGCTCTACTCCACGTAAACTAAAACCTGCAACGCCTACGAAAAAGCAGTTCCCAGTCTATTGTTCTTCTGCTAATCATTTGACCAGCTTTCCTTACTTTTATTTTTTCGTAACATGGAATTTATCAGCTTTGTAAAATGAAAACAAAAACCAAAGCAAAACACCCTCTTGACTTCATATCTTAATTGTAATGTATATACAGCTAAGATATACATTATATATGCATATCTGCAACTGCTTAACTTATGGAATAGAGTTTTAAATAGTAAGTCTTCAGCTTTAGAATTTATCAAAAAATTTTGAGATTCTTGTGTTTAGCATTTGGATCTAAAAGCAATATAGTGCTATGCTGAGATGCAGTTCAGTTTATGGGGGTTTAATTTCTTTTTTTGGTTTGTTTCGATTTGTTTTGGGGTTTTTTTTGTTGTTTTTTTTTTTTTTGTTTTTTTTTATTTTTTTTTGGGTTTTTTTTTTTTTTTTTTTTTTTTTTTTTTTTTTTTTTTTTTTTTT
>NW_016690217.1:6621272-6747958 GCF_001604755.1 Lepidothrix coronata
GCTGGTTAGATACCTTCCATAAAGTTTAACACACTGAGTCTTCCTACTAAACATTGAAGTGCAAGACACTCTTAATGGTAGAAGGACCTGCACTTCTTTTCCATCTACCTTCCTTTCTTTATCCTGTTTGTTCCTACTGTTAATGCCTCAGGTAGAGCTGTCCATTAATGTGTACTTTCACAGCATCAAGCGCTATAGGACCTGTAGCTGTTACCACACTACCACAACACGTGATAACATATAAGGTTTAAAGCTTTCCTTCTGTTGCCAATTAAGTCCAAAATAGTCAAATTTCATTTTTCTATTTGTATCTACTCAGCCTCTTGCTGACCAGTACTTTGCATGAGAAGGAACACATAATGACCTCACAAAAAATTATTTTGTATTATTCAGATATATTCAGGATACTTAAAAGTCCACATTTTTGGATGATCAGGATTATTTATAATTTGGAATATTTGTATTATAAAATTTAAAGGAAATCCTATAATATTTTATACAATAGCTGGGACTATTACACATATTCCAGAATGGTAGGGATTACTGCTACCACTTGAAACTGAGGTCTGTCAATGTTCTGTGATGATTTCCTGCATACACATTATTGGTAAATTTATATTTTATAAACTAGAAATTAAAAAGAAAGCTAAGATATTAAACAAATGCTCTGTTTAACCCAAGTAGCCTGGATAAAACCCTATCACTGAACAATATGTAAAAAAACCTGCAAACAAATGAATGAATTTATTCTCAGTTACTTTTTAGAATAGAGAATCCTGTATAAGTGACTACAGCAGGACGTTCTGCCACATTCTTTCCATAAACTGAGTCCTGTCAGTGACAGTAAAACAGATTGTGTGCATCTGCTGGGAATGAGCCAGATGACAGTGGAGGAAACACACATGGATACCTTGGCACAAGTACTAAAGAAGTAGAAGAAAAATGGACAGAAAGAAGCAGAAACTTCTCAACTTTAATTAAAATGGCTCTCTAACAAAAGTGAAGTTATCTAAGAGTCTGTAGCTTTGCTTTAGACTGTAACTCTCCAAAAGCCACTACATATTTATACTCTACATTATCATGTTTACTCCCTATGGTACTCACATGGACACCATTACCACAGTGTCTGGGTCCCACAGAATTTGCCTCAGGGAAATACCATCTCATTCAACAGACAGGGAATTGATGCACCAGCAAAGTGAAATCCTCACTGTCATCTAAAATAGGTTCTGGAAGAAAAAGTTAAATCCACACTGCCCAAATCCAGGCTGCCATCCTAGATGCAAGAATACCCCTCCCGTGCTTAGCTGCACTCTCAGACAAAAATACCGTTATACCTAAAATTGACATTAAGCAAATAACCTGCTAGTATTCTAGCATTACAGGACTAGGGTGACTGACAAGTTAAATTAGCACAAATGGTGGTTGAGTCAGTTTTGCTATTGCTGCTTGTGTCCTCTCAAGTTTCACTCTTGATTATGTGGATTGAGAGTCCAAGAAGGCTCTAAAAAGAATCAGTGAGTTACAGTTGTCAGTACAGAACAGAATTGCCACCACAAATAGTGGTAGCTGTGTGTTTGCATATAAAAGGAGAACCTGATCTTCACTAAGTGTTAAAAAGCACTCCTCAGCTATTGACTCATGGCAGCAGAACTACATGCTTATGCACAGGAAAGAATTCAGAAATTCTGCTGAGTCTGTAAAATCTTTTATTTCAGCTGTAAAGTAACTTACATTGCTTCCCTTTCGGTTAATCACTGGAAGATAGACCTAATAAACATGAAAGAACTTTTTTTTTTTAAGAAAACACTATTCCGGTTACAAGGACATACAAGCACTTCTGAATTTTGCTCTGATGCTCCATACACTGTTTCGCCTTAGACATCAGCAATAAGATGTGATTGCCAGCTGAGTGAAGATTAATATAGCACCTAATAGCCTGAGCATCTCAGCTAAACTGGAGCACCTAGAAGTCTCATGAAGCCAGTAGTCTCAGCCTGTATGTATTCTGTTAGAGTGACTATTCGATACTCTGACAGTACTTCAGAATCACATTAGCAAAATGGAATTCTTTTGACTTTATAGAACCCATACAGATCATTACATAATACAATTAACATCCAGAAGAGAGAAGATGAGGTATACTATTCTTGCTAAAGAAAATCTCTAGAACAGCACATTACAAACCTTCATGTACCATCTCATTTCAGGATGTGCGAATGGCAACCGCACATGTACAGATTTTAACCCCCAACACAAACTCAAAAAACTGCTTAAGTCTGCTTATAATATTCCTGATCAAAGAAGTGGTAGATCTTTACATGATCTTCCCAGGGTGGTCCAGAAGAAAGTAAAGGAGATCTTCTTTTGAAATATTCTATTCAAATAGTACCTTTGTTTCTAATGAGTCTGGAGAAAGAGTCAAAGTGGAACTGAGAAAAAGAGGTGGATGTTAATTAACAGCATGAATTCTGTATATAAAGCAGTTTTTAGTAGGTCATCAAGTCAGTGGAGTTATGCTAGAATGCACGAGCAAAGGACATAGTGTCATATATTCACTTACATCTGGAATACTGTTAAACTGCTATATTAAAAATAAATATATTAATATATGTGGATAAAAGTTCTCTTCTTGAAATCAGAATTTCCAAATTATAGTGAAAGAAAAGGAAAAGGTAGCAGCACATTTTTATAATTTATAAGCTGCTTCAAGCTCTTGGATAAATACTAGTCAAGACTGAATATCGGCACAACTTTTTAACCAGTTGTTATTCTTCTTCATTTATTCAAGCATAATAATGTGGTCAGGAAATCAGGTTAGGATTCACACCCATATATTCAGCAGGTACATTAGCTATACAAGAAACTGGCTGAAGAGGCATGCAGGTTAGGTCATAAAGTCTTTCCTAAAGGACCACCCAAGCTCTCCTGAAGAT
The DNA here is from genome assembly GCF_001604755.1 of Lepidothrix coronata. Classification (NCBI taxonomy): domain Eukaryota; kingdom Metazoa; phylum Chordata; class Aves; order Passeriformes; family Pipridae; genus Lepidothrix; species Lepidothrix coronata. Next base: position 6,624,209 of record NW_016690217.1, read on the forward strand.
GAGTGAAACATGAACATAATGGCTATTTTTTAACTATTTGCTCTTATCTAGATTTATTAAACACTCTTCAGTAGGTTGATTTATTGCACCCTGAAGCTGTATTTGCTGTCTCAATCAAGCTATAATCAATCAGTTACTCATTTACAGCATGGTCATTGTTCTCATATTTAAACACCTCTTCATCTTCCCACCTCCTATCCTGGATTTCAGAGCTTTGCTAGGCATAGTATATCTTAGTTCAAGAAACAAACTCGAAAGACTGAGGTCACTAAAAATTGTGAAAGACTGTCACAGAGGTATTTACAATCCAGTTTCACATATTTAGATGAAAACACTTGCAAATGTATAGTTAAAACAAAAAGAATATTCTTCTTATACGTTTTATTTTATAAAGTAAAATCAAAATTTTCTGACAATGCAATAGGAAAGATGGCATGGAATTGCAGTTATTTAAACTAGTTTTAAGTTACCTTACAGATGAGAAACACACAAAGACCTGCATTTTTTTAGTAAGAGAGATAAAAGAGAATGAGACTAACTTAATAGCTAAGAAACTATGGCATTCCAGTGAAACATGACTCAATTACAGTCCCTCATTTGATGAATATTTCATTACCTATACAAAAATGTGATGGCATCACATTTGGAAACTGAGTAGCTTTCTCCCAGAATATTCTATAGCCAATTGATAAAGGACCTTTCAAGAAAGACAGAATTTTCCATTAACTGCTCTAAATTAACGGTAAGAAGTATTTCCAATCAGGTTTCTCAATTTTTGATTTTCTACTATACAAATTAAATCAGCTTTTATAAAGAATTTATAGACTTAATCTTGGGATGTGGATTCCAGTAGACAACAGGACATAGCAAAGTAAAACCTGATTTTTCCTTATTTATGTTGCCCTAAGTCCTTTCTAATTATGTGAATACATACTGGCACAAATTTTAGGTTTTAGAGTACCTTAGTAGAGTTGAAAATTTTCATCCATGTTTTGCCCTTGAAGAACTGAGGTGTTAAGTAACAGATTCTCGTTAAAAAAAAAAGTTTGCAGTTCCATTTAAAATTTATATTTAGGGGTTCTGAGTCCCTTTGTATGCACTGGACTGTTGTGCAGCTTCTGTGCTTCATTTGCAGATTTTTTCACCTTGCATCTGTTGCCTCAAATAAGGTTCAAGTACCTTTTTGGGGATGATGATTAGTGAACTGAAAAATTAAGGATGAACAATATATTTTTTTAAATCTCTCCATTATTTTTAAGTTTTGGAATTCATATTGACGGATTCTGCTCCCTGGTCCTCTTAGAAATTGTTACCTATGGGTTGCATGTGGTGCTGGAGATTTTTACAGTCAAGAAACTTGCTCAAAATTTGAAACACATTTTGGAACTGATCATGCTGTATGTTGACTTTTTCAGTAGAAAACCTGTATTTTAGATATCTAGTTTAGATCATGATATATTTAAAATGTGCTCGGTGAACAGACACAGCAGTAGGTATTTATTCACTATTCTGCATTTAAGAATAAGATTTCTACCAATGTATGAAAATAGAATGCTGATGATTCTTTCTTTCACAAGTATCAGCAGCAGAATCTCACAAAACGATACATCTTTAGACTCCTTGTGATTTTAAAGAGGCCTTTTTGATATAACCACATTGTATTTCGAACTTATGTCTATCAAGCATGGAAGCTGTTAGGATTTTTAGGATGATGTTTAATTCACAGAGCAATCTTTTGATCCATTAGTGGAACAGCTTCCTCCCTCCGATCACATCTGGAAAACAGTAGAGCAAAAGGAGCAAACAAACACTTTCTTCCTGACTATTCTCAAAATTACTTTGTATCAGAAATCCGTAGGAGTTACATTCCATGCCCTGTTGGAGTAGTCCAAGTGGTGATGGTCTCATTACGGGTTTGCCTGTAATTGTGTACATAAAAATGTGGTAGAATAGAGTGCTACTGTTTTACAGTAGTGACTTTTAGCAACTTGTAACAGAAAATCACCACTTGTCCACATGCATGACAAGTTCTGCACTTCAGAACAGACCACAATATCTTTCTTTTTAGTCATGTCTCTACTTCCTACATCAGATATTACTTCATATTGTTATTTAGTGACAAAACAAAAGTTAAATAAAAAAACACACTCAGCATCCATTGAAAAATCCTTCTGCTCTAAATTACGTATTTTACTACATGATTAGAAGTAGGCGGAAAAAATCCTAATAGCATTAAAAATGCCACACAAAAATAGCACTTCATCTACTGCTTGCCTTGTAGTTGTCATAAAGATTTGCATTATGCCTATGACCAGTGTATCATACCTCTGATAAAATTTTTAAGAACACAAAATTCCGGATGGTTATTCTGCAGATCACCACAGAATGTAATACTGAGCCTGTGACACTATATACTGGAATCATAAGTGAACTAAATGCAACGTTCTGGATGAGGATTTAAGCACTGTAACCTATACTGAAGATAGATTCTCATTTTCCTTTGTCAATGACAAGTTTTTGAAAATCTACAAAAATATTTGTCCAATTTTCAACTTGTATGCCAATATTATAGGATATATAAAAGAGCATTCTTCTGTTTCTATCCCATGCATCATCTTTTTTAGTGCAACATCAACATAAAACAGAAACACCAGATCCTATGGTCATCCCAGTGAAGACATGCAGATTTATACCTACCAAGCATATAGGTATTATTACGGGCAGTTCTGCTTTAACTAGGTAGCTTGTCAACCATTTAATCAAGTTTCCTTTTAAGAACAAACTGGAAAAGTACTTTCCAATTAATATACATTTTAAATGTAACTTTAAATTATTTCCACATTTTTAAATGCGTGTACCCAAAAACATGAATGAAATTTTGCTTTAGTTTTAAATGACCATCCCAGTCCAGAGGCTCTTACCAACATTTATGGTCATATTTCTCGTCTCTAAAATTTGTCTATGTGTACAAAAAGTACATTTTGTATGCCACTGTATGGATGCAATCCTCCAGCTCAGTATTCTGAAATAAAAAATGTGCCATGTAGAATTTTAGTAAGTATACAGATTCACACTTATTTCATATATTGCACCAGGGTAATAACCTGGGTTTTTTCTTATACTTCTGCTATATCAATTCCTTGTCTTCACCTTATACTCATAAGCAAGCTAAAAGAAGAATTAACCATTTCTCTGGGATTCTGTGGGCAAAACAGGTTCTCTTCAAATACTGCTTCAAAGATCTGTTCCTTATAGCTATCGAACATATTTCAACAATCATTGTTATTAAGAACACTGCCTTACATCTGCAACGATTAAAGATTATTCACAACAAGACAAATTCTATACACTTCAACAGGAATTTCTGATGAAAAAACTCTGCAAGATTAAGGTTTTAAGTTCAACTACTATGTATTGTCCACTCTCCTCCATTTGTATACTATCTTACCAAATATATCATAGCAACATTCTTCCTAACCTTCCTCAAAGCCTCCCTGTTTTGCTGTTTCTTCCACTTCTCATACTCAGAAACACACTCAGGACACAGATGGACAGAGATAAAGCAGGCCTGAGGATAAGTCTAGAGAACATACTGTCTCCTGCTGGTTTCACAGAATATCCTCAGACTGTACTAAATTTTTTCTAGTAGTTGCTGAGGCATTCTCGTGGGATATGGCAATCAGAGGGGAGTTCTTGGCAGCACAAGTCTGAGGCTAAAATGCCAGGCTGAAGGGGATGCATGGGCCAGCATTACAGGATGGTCACAGAACCTCACGGTCCTGTTGCTTCTTTACAATGCCCTCCCCCCCATCTTTAGGGACAGCTTTTCCACCCAGCTGCAATGAAAAGCTTTAAAACAATCTTCACTGAGAAGTCCATATTGAATTTTTAAATGAAAAGTGCTGCAGTCTAGCTTCTTACACAGGTGAATATGTTCTGGGACATTATAATTTCTTTAATGATACAACAATAACTAAATTATACGGACTAAAATAATGCACCATTGTTCCGAATATAATGTCATAACAAAATATATTTATCAGTAAGGGGAAGAATTTGTTAGAAATCACATAAATACCACATGCTACTATGTTACATATTTTTTATGTTACTAGAAGTAATGTTACACATGGACAATGTTCTGCACTATGTTTACTTGTGCAGATGTGTTTTAAACAATTTCACAATCCTTCTTCCTTGTCCTTTGTACATACTTTGCTAACAGCTATCGATTGACCACTTAAAAGTAAATAGTGAAATTTAACTGACCATGGGTTCCAGAAGTGGCATGCATCCTGTATCTATAAAAGCAAACATAAATAATGTTTCTAATTCAGTTTACTTAGCTGTACATCTTGTGATTACAGTAAGAGAGGTAAAAGATGGAAACATTAGGGGGGAATTCCTAAGCTGGTATTTGGCTAATAATTTTCATTATAAACTTCACTTGATCAATTATATAGATGAAGAAATAGGAATCAGAGAAGACCTGTTAGATTTAATTCTAAGTTTCATATCGGCTTTATAACCTGGGAAAAGAAGGTAGAGAAGTTTTATGCCATCTGTTCAATTCCGTCCTAATCTGTGGGCTGCCTTATGGTTAACTTAAATGAAGGCAGCAGATACTGATTGACTTTTGTGGATCGGCTGTACTGGTCAGAATCTCTGGAGCTCTCTTCACTCGAACTCTTGTAGCCTACCAATGCCATGGAAGGTGGCAGAAGGCAGAGATAAGTGCATCCACCCCGCTGGAGCAGGAGATTGCTAAATCACCTGTTCAGGGGATTACAAATGGGGCCTAGGCTACAGACCTAACTGGTATGATTACTGAATCCATATTGTGCCAGTGTATATTCCATACAGTATTAAAATAATTCTCAGATAATTTATCCAGAATTGGTTCTAAGTAAGTGGGATAAGGCACCTGTAGAATTTACTAGGATATATTTCTACAATCTAAATGTATTTAGTTGTTCAAAGAAAAAAAAAAAGAAAGAAGGGGTGAAAATGCTAGATGGAGTTCTGATTGGCTGTATTTCAGAGTAACAACTTGAAATTCCTTAAAGATTCTTTTTGTCTACGCTTCCCTCTATTTTTTTTCCAGACTTGTTTTCTCTTTGCAAGGGGAGAAGCCACGTAACTACATGAGAAAATTCTATTACTAGTACGTTAGCTTTCCTGGCTGAATAACAGGTGCCATTTGCATACTTTGAAATACTTTCAATATGTGAGGAAGTGTAAAGGCTACGCTTCTATGTGATGTTTAGTGGATTAAATAAATGACAGCTATCGAAAAAGTCTCTTTGCACTTTAAAGCTACTGGGAGAAAAATGTGATATTAACAGGGCCGGTGGCAAAACACAGTTCTAAAATCTCCATTTTTGAAGTATTCTAAAACCAATTACTAATTCCTATGACCAAGATCTGCATACATAGATTTAACTCTCTGTATTCAGTGAGAATTTTATCTGTAAGCAGGTCCCTAAATTTACCACATATTCATTGAGAAGAAGACACAAATTTTTATTACCTGTATTAGCTGTTAAACTTTGATATTTTAATTGCAAATGCACTCTATTTCTCTTTAAAACTTCTCGAGTTGAACAAGTACCTAGGAATTCCACTGCTTTTCTTGAAAGCCTTAGAATAATAGACTTTATTATCAGTGTAATCATCAAATTGATCTCATACTTTACATAAAACTGTGTGACATTAAATTGTGCAAGAGTGAGCTCAGTTTTGGCAGCTTCTTTATATTATAAGACTGAACCTGACAGATTCAATATACAACTGAGGACCATATGTTTTATTTTGTCACACTGATGCTAGATAACTTTTTGAAAATTATATACTTCAATTAAAAAAAAATATATAATTCTACTGTTTTATGATACAGCTGAGTGGTTTTTGAGATATTAATGAGTTATATGTCCAGAATGCACTTGTATGAAAAGGACACTGTATTTCAGTCTTTACCACTTCAAGTTCCGTTTCAATATTTTATGCACATGATCGCCTTTTCAGAAGTACTGATCATGCAAATAGACCATTAAAAGAGTAAGGTGCACATTTTGTGAATTTGAAGACTGTCTTAATACAGTTTTCTTGTTATAAAGCAGTAAAATAACCAGGAATTGGTTATTTGAAACTATTTGAAACTATTCTTTGAGAACTGTAGTGAGTGAGTGCACCTCAGATCAGTCTTTTACACTTTATTTGGCCATGAGGTACTTCAGGATATTTCAAACGGTTCTATAACTGCATTTATTGCCTATTTTGAAGGCTTACTTTTAAAGCCTACAAAAATTTTTAAAATTCACATTTGAGCCTAATAATACATTGTTGAGAAGCTAGTTTAATGCACATAGGAAACAAAACTAGAAAAAGAAAATTTACTTTATATAACTTAAACTTTTCAATATACAGCTAGGCAAAGCGAGAATGAAAGAAAATAAAAATGCACCTTCAGTATCCACTAAGATGAAACATCTGAATTTATGTGAGTTTCCTGATTACAATAACACATACAAAATTAAATACATAAATATTAATTTTATGTATCACAGAAGATGAAGACAATGACAAAAACAATGTTTACATTTATGGTTGACTCATTAGTGTTTTATTATGTGAAACACTAGGAGGCATCAGTTGGGTAAAAAAAGGAGTTCCTTTGAAAAATGGTAAGAAATTATCATAGGAGTTATCAGCTTGCAAGTTTCATACTTCCAAATGTTAAAGGCTGTACATTATAACTAAATTAGGCAAATAGGCAAAACTCTCTATTCTCACTGATAAATGACATAATAAGGACAACACTTAATTTCTTAACTATTTTTAAACCAGACTACTACGTTCACATATGCAACACAAAGAATAGTTTTACAACACGTTACATTTTTAAAAATAACAGAATAAAATGACTTATTTGTTCTTCAATATTATAATTTTTGATAAATCTTCTTGTAAGCTCTTAATAGGGTAAGTGCAGTGAATTTAGTATAGTTCTAGGCACTTTTTAGTCCCTAGGCATTTTTAAGTCCTAAGCACTTTTAAGAACTTTTAATTGCTGTTTACAGGATATCATCTAGACAAAAATATTTTTTAAAAAAATCCCAGAGTACTAATCTACTACATTTTAATTATATTTCCCAAAAGCAGTGTATTAAACAGCATTTATAAAATTTGCGTAACAATGCCACAAGTGGCTCTACCTTTCACAAAATAGTCATGCAAAATCAGTAATGTCAAAATTGAGTTTTCGTTGCTTTGAGTTGCATTTAACAATGACTAAGCAACAGAGTTATAGTTATAGTCATAAAATAATCAATTAAAATTGAAGTGTGCCTTGCCATGTTGCAGCAATCAGCTTTTATCTCTGCCCAATCACAATGACATGTGAACTGCCTAATCCTTCTTTTGTAAGGCACATAAGACTTTGTTGTCACTGTTGGTTTTGTGAATCGCCTCTATAAGCTGGTCTGATTTCCTAAAGATGACAGATTCCAGTGAATAGACAAGCTCTCCTGCACTGCAGTCAATGAGACAGTGACATTAAAGTGGAGGACTGAAGACACTCGCTTTTAATCACCTGTCCACATGCAGCATTGACCATCAGTTCTGACAAAATGACCTTAAAGTTGGTCAGAGGACCCGAACAATTACTTTTAAAAATTGAAAATTAAGAAATTCAATTTTTCAATTTTTTACTTGCACCATCAGTTGTTTTGCTGACTCTGATCTTCTAAGCCCATTTTGTTTCTGCAATAGGTTGCAAAATTGTATTTTCAACCTTTTCAAATACCAGAATTCTAACCCTACTCTTAAACTTGAAGTTTTCTAGCTGTTGAGATTTACATATATAATTTTTATGTATTTTATATCCAAGTTACTATAGAGCCTAAATGAGAACATAGCAAAATCTCTCTGCTGATATCATAAAGCAAAATTTTAAAACTTAAAATACATCACAAATATAAATGTTCTGGTTATTATTCAAAATGCCAGAACAAGGACTATAAAATCCTTGAAAATATATAGCACCTTATGTAGGTTCATCTTCATCATTAGTGTTTTCAAAAGAGTATCAGCACTTGATTTTTTGATAAATTATCATGCAATGTAGAGCAGTGATGTCAAACAGGTAAAAATGAAGCCTATGTATCAAATGCTTTTTCTTTCAAGTAACTAATAGCAATTAATGACTTCTTGCTCAATGAGATGTAGAAATATCTTTAGCTGCCTCTGAAGATGAACTAAACTATTCCGGTGAACAATAAATTAACCTGTTACAGAGAAGTAAAATTAAAAGAAAATAAGGTCGTAAAAGTATTCTATTAAAAACTCCTGCTCAGTTCCTAAGTTTCTATGTAATTACATTTATCTACTGAATAGTGAGTTATTAAAACCTCTCTTAGGCAAACATTTGGGAAAAGCTTCAGAAAGCTTCATTCCTCTTTGTCAATAATATTTTAGGTGTTTTAAAAGCAGAATCATGTAAGAGTAGCTCTGGTTTTGAATATACATGTGGCAGGTAGATGAATTGTTTAAAAAAAGTAAGAAAAATTTGCTGATCCCATATTAGAAAAAAAAAAATCACAGTAAGAAAGTATTTGTCAGAATTTTCTTCTGATGCTCCAAAACTAGCAGCTCAGAAACATACTACTCTAAAAGACTTCTCTCAAAGACTATTCATCATTTAGTACCAATTTCTATAAGGCTCTTAAACTTAAGTTTCCTTTTTCTTGGTCAATTAATCTTAAGAGGATACAGACAGTATCTGATCCTTGCATTCTTTTAAAGGACATTGAAAGTGACATTCTTTACATCTCTGTCCTGTGAGAGCTTTGGGACAGGCAAGACGTTTAGATCTCCTTGGGGCCTGATCCTGTAAACCATTATCCCTGTGACTTGCTCATTTTCACACAAGAAAAGTGTTGACAGTGGGACTAGTTTTGTAGGAACTGCTTGCATGAAAGAAGGTTTCCATGTTCAGGTCCCAGAACTATCTTTTCATACTAGCTATGTAGGGCATACTGGTAAAAATACATAGGAACAAGTTTTTAAAATAAAAAACTTGTGTATGACAAGGAACATAAACACCCTGAATTAAGGGCCACTGTCTTAAGTTCTTCTTCAGGGAATTTTTCTATCACTTCCAAAGGAACTCAAGCATGAGCAGAGACTTCAGTGTTAGACACAGTATGAATTATGTACTCATTGGTATAGAAAGAATAATATAATAGGTATTTTAAGAAAACTAATAAAGTAAGAAAGTTTTGCAGGTTCTTTGAATTCATGTAAGGTACCTGAAATCAGGTAACAATAGTCGTTTACAAAATAACAATTCCCCAAAGTACCCATTTGTCAGATCATTTAAACTGGAAATCAGTATGTATGTACACAGCCTCAAATACAGAGGCTAGTACTTGTTCACAGGTGGTAATATTTTCATGCCCTGCCAAGCCTCTAGGGTTTAGTTATTATACTCCATATAAACATCTTTATTCTTCAACCACAATAGCCAGGAAAGTGCGAATGAATGAAATCTAGTCACAGTTGCATCTAATATAATTTATCATTCATCTTGCAGTTATTTTAAAGTACAGATATGAAGCTAGGACATTTGCCATTAAGCTGATCGCCACATATGTGCTAGGAAAATTTTGTGTCAAAGCAATTCTTTTCTGATCACCAGTAAAATACTGGTGAAGTGCCTTTTTCTGCTTAATTCTCATATCTTTAGTCTTAAATTGTGTATTACGGTATTTATTTAATATGAGAATGCAGGTATTTGGTAATAATAACCATTATATACAATAAAGAAAACAGAACTTTTCTGTAAAACACAATGTCTAGGTATCCACAATGATTCATTAAGTTTTGTTTTGCAATGTGCTGCTTTGCTTTTTTTTTTTTTTTTGAGAAAGGGAGTTATTAGTTTGTCTTTATATTTGTTTTGTTTTTCAGACTGACAGAAGGTCACACTACGTTTTATGGTAAACACGAAGTATTATAGTTACATAATGCACCAATAGTCTTATAAGTCTATCATTTACATTAAACTTTATCTTAGCCTGTATGCAACTGTACTGCAACTACACCAGCCAGTTCTGTAAGGCTGATTAGCTCTACTCCTTTGTGTCAACAAATGTAAAGATTACTCAAAGTACTGCATAAAGACCAAAGCATACTATTCCAAAAGAGGTTTGCAGTCCATTACTTAAATTCCCACATCAGTGCAAGGGGTCTTTCCATCACAAATGTAAGTATTCAAATGAAAGATGCATAAAGTTAAACACTTGCAAGTACGCACTACCTAAACTCAAGAACAGAAGAGCCTGTGATAAAACGAAGTTTAAGAGCATTTCACTCAAACTGGATCCTTAGTTTGATAAATCAGAGTGCATGCACTACAAGGTCATAGCTTTTAGTGAACTATTTAAATCAAATAGGCTTTTAGTGAACTATTTAAATCAAATAAGATTCCAACACTTCAATATCAAGCACACAAATAATGAAAACTAACTTCATCAAAGTTTAAACACTTATGACACTGATACAGACAAGTCAGCAATAATTTACTAGATAGTGATTTAACTATGTTATTTGTCTAACAAGTTACTGTTAAGCAATTGCACAATTATACATTTAAAACGTCTGCAAGCAACCTCAATCCCAGTCCACATAAAATGACTGATACATTTTTCAAACGCAATAGGAAATGTACCTAGGACTTTTGTACCATGCCCACTATATTTTATTCCAGTGCTGAATTTCACACGTACTTACATTATAAAAATTTAGCTGTTTGGATGATCAGACTAGTCCTTCAGATATTTTCCTTTTATAGGAAAAAGAAAAAATCCCTTTACTTCTTCCAGCCTTAAATATTCACCACCTGGTTCAACATGCAGCCGCCTTGAATCACACACACAACCTTCAAAGTCAATCCAATAAGCAGCCAGAAAGATGCCTGGTGTATCTGTGTGTGTGTGCGCGTGTGCGCGTGTGTGCAGCGTGGAGGAGGAGAAAGTGGCTGAGCTGCTGGTCGGATTAAAAGTAACCGGACTCGTCCTGAGATCGTCCAGGAAGGAAGTGACAGCAGGCGAATGGGAAAAGGCGAACAGCTCACAGCCTTTGTAACATCGCGGACGGGAAGGGGGAGGCGAGAAAGGGATTCAAACTACACGCCTGATGAAGTGTCCTTTTCTGCTTCGCTCTCTCTTCCTCCCTTTTCTTCTCCTTCTCTGTGTCTCTATTTCTCTCCCTCTCCCACAATCCCAAACGAATGACACTCTCCTCCCGAGCTGGAGAAATAATCAGTTTCACTCTTGCAAAAAGGGGGCGGGATCAGATCCCTAAAGCGTTTTAATAAAACAAACATAGAGCAGCAGCAGCGGCAGCAGCTCCTTGCCCCTGTAGTCTAAACTAGATTGATAAATTGCTCCACTACACTACTTTAATTATGTATATGGAATGCAGAATAAATCACCGAGCATCAGCACCTCAATCAAGCACTTTTTAAATGATAATTGCATCTTGGGTGAATCAATCTTTCCATTCCTGACATTTTGCTAATTTTAGTTCTACGGTGGGGGTAATGGCATATGCCACACGCAAACCTAATGACAATCCTTTATTATACCGAGCGAAGAAAAGGCGGTGACCCAGTGCGCGTTTCCCCCCTCCTGGGGACGGTAGCGCAGAAAGCAGAGGGCGGGCAGGGCAGGGCAGGGGGCAGGGCAGGGCAGCCGCGGGGCCAGACCGCGCACCGCCCGGAGCAGCACATCCGCGGTGGGGCCGCCCGGGGGGCGCGTCTGTGGCCGAGCCCGCCCGCCCGCCGGGCCTGTGGGGCAGAGGGGCTTCGAGCCGTCCCTGCGAGTCGCCACCCCAGTGTGCCGGCGACGGCACCTCTGGAGCGGCTTTGCCCCCGGCGGGCGGGCCGGGCGCCAGGAGGGGGCACAGCCGGCGCGCGGCCGCCTGGCGGCCTGGAGGTCGCCGGCCTTTGCGCCGCCCCCGGAGCGCAGCGGGGCTGCGGCCCCTCGGCCCTCCCCTCCTTCTTCGCAGACCTGCCGCCCAGCTCCTCGCACCTTGGCCGGGCTCCCCCTCCCGAGCCCTTCGCTCGCTGAGCAGCCCAACTTCCCCAACTCATGCCGCTCGGCGTCCCGACGCGTGGGGAGCGGTCCCGGGGCAGTGCCGGCGCAGCGGCCCTTTCTCGACGGGGAGCACCGACCGGATCCCGGCCGGATCCCGGCCCGCTCGCCTTCTTGCGCGGGTCCTGGCCACGGCCGGCTGCTGGAGACGATCTCGTGTCAGACTTACCCGCAGAAATGCAGCACTGGCAGCACGCTGTGTGAGAGGACAGGTTTTTTTTTTTTTTTTTTTTTTTTTTTTTTTTTTTTTTTTTAAATAGGTTCATTTACTTCTAAAACCGGACTGAAAGGACTGCACTGTATAGGAGCTTGAATCCAGATTAAGCACATGGGGTAATTTGTGAGTAAAACTGGACTTTGCAGATACTTGTTTTAATTTCCATGCAGATAGCCAACTTCTACAATCCTTTGAGAGCAGCAGGGGAGTTTGTAAAGGCACAGACCATTATTTTTATGATAGATTAAGGTACTGCAAATAGGAACAGCACACATGATAAAACCAAATGACTGAATTCAAACACAGTGATAAATATATATTTGGTTTATTTTAATACAGGTCTTGCAGTCTTTTCCCCTATAAACATCTCATTGGGCCACTGACCTACTTCCAAAATATTTGACAGTGAATAAATACCTTTTCAGTACAACTATACTTATTAAAACATGGATGCTCAAAGCATGGTCAGAGCAAAACAAAGCTCAGGCAGCTCTAACAAGCACCCTGCAATTGCTCTAAACGCAGATCCCTAGAGAATACTGCGGATCTCATCATGCCCTGTTTCGTCTGGGTGAGAGTGCACAACTCTCCATGGGCAGGCAGTGACACGCTACAGATGCACCCACACCAACAAAGATAGTGATACTGATGTGCCCAGAACCTACAGGCAGCCAGACACGAGCCAAGCACATTGTACACGGTCGTGAGAGGCACATACACTCTGCAGTGGCAACAGCAGAGCCCAAAAAACACTGGGGAAGAAATACTTTCTCAGCCTCTGGTCTGGAGGGAAGCACAGCAGGAAAGAAACACAGAACAGTTACATGGGTTGTACCTTTGCTATGCCTCTTCTGCAGACAATTTTGGTCTCCCAGCGCGGCATCCAACTACCCAGTAATATTTGTATATTCTTAGTGGCAAAAATAGAAAACTCTTTTAAGACTTCACACTTTTTGCTCTAATTGAAAATGACTGTCATCTGTTTTATTTTGTGCAGGATGTGTAAGTTTTCTGGTTTCTGGTTAGTTGGTAACACAGCCCTTTGATTGGCAGCACAGAAGACAAGCACTGTCATATTCTGAAAGTAATTATTAGAGTAAGCAAGTATTTCAGAAAATCAAAGTATAGAGCAGCTTGGAACATCAACTACACCTCCATGTGGGCACTTGTGGCCTAATCTTTATATAGCTGTGACCTTCACATACTGGAGCACCTTAAAGCCATGCCAAGTTTTTGTCACGAGTACAATTTATCAAGCCCATGTAAAAGACTCCTCGATTTTTAAAACAGGGTTCAGACGCTAGATGGACAAACAAACGGGAGGGATCAGGCTTTCTCACTCATCTCAGGGTTAGGTAAGGCATGAATTTATGCAGTATCATTTCAAGTGTTTAGGATTTTTTTTTTCCTCTCATTTTTTGCATTTCATTTAAAAATCTGGGATAATTTCAAGCAGTGAAAAACCTTTGTTGTGGTGTATGCACTTCTACTGATGCTCCACAAATGCACCATTTTCAAATTTCTGGCATGAGACTTAAATCTGCCCTTTTCTGCTGTCCACAGTTCATGTGTAGGACTGCTGACAAAATTATTTTTTTCTCAATCCACCACCTGAGGCACGCAGTGTTTTAAATGATGAGACATCAATCAAAGTGTAATAGTTATAGAATAAGATCTCCAAAGCTTTATCAAAGAGGGTATCCAAGCATCTCTTTCCCTTACAAGTGTGATTATCTCAAGGTAACATTTCCTTTGAAGGTGATTATCAAAGTCCGTTTTTGTTCTTTTGAGGATGCAGAACATATCCTTCCCTAAGGAGACATGAAATTGCCAGCTTACATCCTTTAATGGCATTTAAACCAAAAAGCATTGAGGTTACTACGAAATGATCCACCTCCTTTGCATCTTAACCCTGGGGTGGCTTGGTTTCTATTTTCTGTTTAAAGTTCTGCTCAACCCCACTCCATTCCATGCCTTGCTCTCTTCCACCACCTCTCTATTTGTTAGAGCAACACAGTATAACTCTTCTTCCCATGTCTGGCTGCTTTTAAACTTGGCCCATGCTGGGTGCAGCGCTTGAAGTGAGCTTTACAAAATTATTTTAAAGTGAGCTGGGGTGGTTACCACAGCAACCCACCTTGAGAGAAATAGAGGCTATAGATTAATCTACCCCACAAGATTATTCAACAGTACTGTATTTATTCTTCATTCATTCAGAATATTCCCCCAATCTGTATGCTTTCATAATGAACAGAAAGATATAAATCAGATAATTTCAAAGATAATAGGATATATATTCCAGGAGCACAATTTAAATGCTTTGAAAACCACTGCAAAGAAACAACATGCACATGATTCTTTGCAAAATCATTTAATTGCAAAAAAATATCTGCAAGGTAGGCACAGCTGACATATTAACTTTAAATGAATTGGCATGTGATTACTAAAATGGTGTTATACACATCAACCAATGATTACAGAAAGCCTTTGTCACAGGAGTACCTGTAAGTACATAACACAGTAGAGTTTTGCTCTCCAGGTTTTGCTTTTAACATAAATCTCAAAATAATAAATAGTACTTTGTAATAGAAATGCAATAAATATTAAACACTCACCACATACACCCTCTTTATTGTCAAAATCATCCGCCTCCAATGCTTTACTTAATCTTTCCCATAGTAGTTACTTCAGAGTTTACACTTCTTGTTCGGCACCTTGGATGTTTAAAAGCAAAAAGTAGTATATTATTAAAATGCAAACCTATAATACTTAAATATACTTAAGGAGATTTATGAAGCAATTTCTATAAAAAAATACGAGTCTTTACTGATGTGCACTTAGGCCTAAGTTACTTGTAAGTAACTTGGCATTTTCAGAAGCTGTTATAAACTCCAACTTGATGTTTTCAGAAGCTGTTATAAACTCCATCCTACCCTAGGGATGCTATACTATCAATAAAATTACAAAACTATTGATTGCAGCCTCCACCCTCCAGTTGGCATTTATGATTTTACATTCGTTTTGGAAAACACAGCCATCTTGTTGTTTAATAAATGCCTGTTTAAAAGTCCAGGCCAAAATGTAAAGTTAAAGTTTGGTATATTAATTTCTTCCTTTTAACTGCAGGTGTATATGGTGCCAACACTCAGGCATGTATCTCCTCGGGTCTGCCTCAAGGAAGGCGACACTGGGTATCATTGGGAGAACCTTTTTTACCCCAAGATGCTCGTTTTTCTCTGCACCTATGGCTGTGGAAAGGGGGTCCCCACTGGAACGACTGGGTCTGGAAGAGCCTCTGCCCCTGCCCCGACCCCTCGCACCTGCAGACACATTGTTTCCCCGGGGCTTCTCCTAATTTATTTATTGACTCATTATTTCTAGGGGCTGGGGTGGCACGGGAGGCACCGCAGGAGCAGGTATGACTCCGGTGTCCGGCCCCATGTCCTCAGGCACCGCAGCCCGGGCGTCTGGCAGCCCCGGGCAGCCGTGAGAGGCAGGGAGCGCCCGGGAGGCCCTGGGATCGCTGCGGAGCTGCCAGGGTGTCCCCGAGATCCCTTGGGGTGCCGGCTGCTGCGGCAGCAACCGCCCCCTCCTCTTCTTTCTCCTCCTCCTCCCCGCTCCGTTAGGAAGGCGTTGAGGCGGCGCGGGGGGCGGTGGGAGTCCGGCCGGGCTGACGCCAAGGCGGATGGTCCCGGGGAGGGAGGGAGAGCGGGGGCTGTCCCACTGCGGCTGGAGAGGGGCAGCCAGAAGGGCCGTGGCTGTTTGGGACTGGACGGGAATAGCAAAGTCCTGACAAAAGCTGGCTCTAGGGGAGGCTGGAAGCAGAAACCTGCCCAGCGTCCGCCCGCAGAGCTGCCCCCATCGGCCCCCTCCGGAGCTCGTTCAGAGCCGAGCCTGTTCCCAGCCTTTGCCCACCGCTTCGACCTTTGGAGCGAATGGGTGTCACTGGTTTGGGAGGCAGGAGCACCACTCTGCAGTGACAGCGAGGCTCAGGGTGCCAGTCGTGTCAGCTCAGACCGGGAACAGAGGCTCCCCTGGAGCAGGGCGGGTGGGAGCCGGGGCGCAGAGGCTGCAGGGAGGGCTGGAGTGCGACCACATATAGGGCCAGGCTGGTGAGGCTGCAGTAGCACGTGGAAGTGCTCCGACACCGACTGATGGGTGTCCAGCAGGCCAGCGTTGCAGCCGTGGGGTGAGGGGTGTAGCAACATTTGGAAAGGCATCATAATTTTATTTTAGGCCTCGATGGAGGGCTTGGAGGTCAACTAATCTGGGGCATTATCTGTTACTTTCCAGGCTTTTTGAAAGTTGCTTTTTCAATTTCCTCTCCACTACCTTAAAAAAAAAAAAAAGAAAGAAAGAAAAGAAAACTAAGATTTTTAATGCTCCCTTGCTGATATTTTCAAGGGCCTTTGCAGGGAAGAGACTGATTATAGAGGGAAAAAGACTGCCAAATGCACTAAGTCAACAATGAAAAGGGAGTTTATTTGTTTTGCTAAATTGATTCAGTTCTAGTAATCTGGAGTGCTTCATTGTTACCAAAGGCAGTTTCTGAAACTGTAGTTTGCAAGTTGATATTGTCCTTTAAATATCTCATAAACAGCTGCCCAAGGATTATTTTTATGCAGGAATTCTTTTAAGTGTAATGCCTTTTTTTAATTATTTCTTTTTAAACTGTTTTCAAACTAGAGATAAGAGGTAACTTCTTCATAGTCAACTTCCTTCTTTTAAAGAACATAGTCAACTGTTTTCTTTTAAAGGTTACATATTACTAAAATTGTCCTAAAGAGTGTAAAAATAGTATTTATTACTTTGTGAATGATAACACAGACTAATACTAGAATCAGATTTGGGCCTAGTGATACTCTATTTGTTTGCCACATATGCATTTTAGAAATAGGTAATACTTATGGTATGTAATTTTTTTTTTTTTAAAATATGACTGAAATTGCATCTGAAGGAAATTAACAGCTATAGAAATGTTGAATCTTGTGCTTGGCGGGGAACATGGATGCTGTGAAGCCCATGTGGCATGTCCAAAGTTCCCTGCAGTCTGTTGAAATCCAGTATACTCTGACAGGTTGAGATGAGACACTAAAATGGAAGCTCAGCCCTATGTCAATGGCCACCCAGATCCTATTTCTGCCTCAGAATTAATCTGAGTATGCTGTAACTCAGGTTCCTGTACTAGCCACTACTCTCTATAAGTCATTCAAATGTCCTTATCATCCTATGACAACATTCCACCAAATGTGTATAGTTTATATATACATGTACGTATTTTAGGGGTGTAACACTTGTAGTCAATGATCTTACTTGAGTGTAACTAAAGGAAGAATTTAACCTACTAACCTTTCCCCTGTTGAGATTTAGGGACTCCAAAAATGTGAGTCTAGACTTGCATGAAAGAAATGCATCGGGGGGTTTGAAGTTTTTCAGTGCTAGTCAGAAATTGGCAAGCAAACCTTCAGTCTCAGACAAACTCAGTAATTAGTTTCTATTCTACACCCCTTTCCCTATCTCTTCTGACATAAAGTTAATGAGGTAAAATTCCAGGCTAAATGTTTTTTTTTTTCCTATGCAAAAATATAAAAATAGATCAAATGTAAGTTTAGAGTGGAAATTTGGAATCAATTCCCCATCTTAAAAGGGTTTAAATACAGGAATGTATTTAAAGAATAATTTTGGAAATGTTGTCATTTTCTTGAACTGTTATTCATCAGTCTGATAATTCTGCATCTTTGTATCAGAATATTTTTTTTTAAAAGCAAGGCATTTTGTGGAAGTGTAATTTACTGTGTTGTTTAATACAACTGTGATTGAAGTCTACCTCGATTTTTAAACAGCCTTCACCCAAGAAATACAATATCTTTATTATTCAACTTGATTGCCAATACAGAAGAGCTATCTCTCACAGCCTTTAGAGTTGATACAAACCAAGACAAGTTTGTATTTAATTGGTAATTTATGCAGCTTTAGACGTTTTAAACCTTTTCACCATCAGCTGGGTATTTCTAAAGAAGTTTCTCCTAGGGCAGTTCCTCTTACTTATGTCCAAGAGGAAAGGCTCCCAGAAATTGTTTCAGAATGAGTGTTTAAGTAAGATCCACCCTTCTTATTCCTGCTACCACATTTATTTGTCCATATGATTGCCCTCCATTGAATATAGAGGATCTCCCTGTGATTCCCTTTCGTTTTGTGAAAAGTTGGTTGGGAGCAGGGAATGGATTTTTTTCGGTTGTACATTCCTTCTATTTTCCAGAAATGGAATTGCCTAACTAAGGTATTGTGATATTTTCAGATATTTTGCTAAAAAATCCACAACCCAAACCAAAAAATATGATTGCACTCCCTTGCTAATTGTGTGACACTCAAGCTTTTGTCTGTCTTGCTCTGCGTGATGATGCAATACAGAAGCACACAGCCGTAGATGGCCAGAAAAGGCTTAATTAAGTATTCTGCAGCTGCTACAAATTAGATCAGCATCTGCATCTGTGTAGACAATGAAATTCATGGTAATTCTGAGGGCCAAGCAAAGTAGAGGTTTGTTTTGGATAGACCCTTAGCCACAATTCAAACAAAATTCAAAACCAAACATGTTCTAAGGGGGAAAAAAAGGTTGGTCAACTTCGTGTCCTCTTGCTAAAAGCCACTATGGTTTCCTATTTTGGCTATAGATACATATTCCAGTGTAGAACATGAAAGTCAGCTGTTACAGTATTCCCAATTGTTTTTTCCCCTAAAAACAAGTTCTCATGACTTTTCCAGACTTTTCCATCCTATATTTTGGATGACTGCACAGTTTTTTGCTGTTTCTCTGATAATTTGCCTCTCCTTCAGATTTCATACCCCTTTCTGGAGCCCAAGTTGGAACAAATCATGTATAAATTTTAATGGTCTATGATCTGACCAGGTCTAACAAAGTATGTTTTATGATATTTGCATATGTTTTATGATATTTGAATATAGAAGACAATAGCAATAGATTAGTACGTAGAATGAGAGGATGAAGGTATTGCTGGCAAACTATTTTGTACAGATATGCTTGCATGCAGATATCAAGAATTAATAGGTTATTCTCTGGACATTTTAGGAAAATGCACTGGTTTTAGGAGTTTGCAAACTCCTCAGTACTAAATTCATGTTTCTGTTTTGCATTTGAACAGCTTCAAACACAAGTGTTGACCCATATGTCTTCTAAGTGCTGCTGTAATACTAATATCTCTCTTATAAAAACAATAATTAATATAAAAATTTTATTAGATATTTTAGGGAGGCCATTTGAAGGTTGGCAGCTCTTCTTGATAAGTGAAGAAGACCTCGTAACCTCTGCGACCATGAAATGCAATTGCAGAATAGTTGGGTCAGCTTTTAGATGTAATTGTACCACCTATGTTTATCTATTTAAAACTTCCATGAGCCTCCAGCTGTGATGTCATTGGTTATAACTCTTCCCATGGAAACACTTTAAAAAGTTGACATTACTGAGGTTAAAGCCTCAGATCATTAAGGATATGTACTTTGTTTTGGATGTATTTTGTCAGAAATTGCTGTTACTGTCATATGATCCAGTTTGAGCATCTTTCTACAGCTCCTGTATGATGCAAACAGGTTTAAGTTCCCATTTTGGGTCTGTTATGTTCTGCAAGCCTGCACCAATAAGACTGGCAAGATCCTGTTTCAGCAATGACTTTATAGATAGCTACGCTGACATGGTTAAAGGAGAAGAAACCTGATTGCTAAATTGAAGTTCCTGCAATTGGGGGATTATTATTTTTGTCAGGCAACTAAAAACCATGCAAAGGCAACATCAGGATTTTTTTTTGTTAAACAACTCAATTAATTAAGTCCATTTGAGTATGTATTGAAACTTCTTTAACTGACCTAATATATTGTTACCTTCTTTAGTTTTAAATTCTGACTGACAAATAAATATGGTGGAACTAGCATTTGTCTTTACCTTTTAGATCTATAGTAGTTGGAAGGTCTGTGCTGTAAAACCTCATTATCTCTGGATGTGACTTAATTGTTCTCTTGATTGTAGCTTAGCTATAGGAGCAGGATATGGGGAATGGGTACATATTTGGAAGGGGATTATGAAATTTTCTTGCTCTTGAGTGAGACAGAAGTGTCTTTTTGGGGTGTAGATATTCATGTCGAGGAAGATGAGGCAAAAGGCACATGGGAGGAAATAATTTAAGAGGGCTGTTGCTAGTGGGGGTAGACAGGTTAAGAATTTTTGGATTAAAGTGAGATTCAATGAGGAGTTCCCACATCCTTTTTGCAGATTAAACCCAGCAGTTTTAAAGCTATTTAAAGAATGTTTTCTCCCAGGATTAAAGGAACCAAGTGCTTCTTTGCCCTAATTGGGAGCTAGTTCCCTTGTATTTCTGAGGAAGAATACAACCCAGAATCTCACTGTGGTGAGATTGTGGTGGAGTATTAAATGGCTAATGAACTGATTTAATGCAAGGACTCATAATGAAATGGACAGCCGTATCTTTCCAAGGGTAGGAACTATTTCCTGATATACAAGTATATTATTTCACGGTCCCTTCTATTTTTCTCAACATTAGTATACTCTTCCTTTAAAATTATCAAATACAATAATAATTTATCATTACCAAGCATTCTTTCTACAATAATTTCAGGTTCAGGAGATGGATGGATACTAGGGAAAGGGCTATTTGCAGTGTAGTTATATTGTATAGAAAGTATCCTGCTTCCACTTTAGAAAGCAAAGAAAACAAACAAGTGCTCCAGATATCTATAGCAAAAACTATAGAAAGCATCCATTATGTATACTTCTGTATTGTCATTCTTATAGCAACAAAAAGAAAGTAGAGAGAGAGATGAAAATTACTGGGGGAGAGCTTTTTTGTTTAACAAACCCCAAACAAAACAGAAGACAAAACCCATCAACACAGATACAGAAAGGTTTGTTTTGGAGGATTTGTCCTTAGCAGCTGCATATCATTCTATTCAGCTTTCAGTTTTTTGCTCTGTCAGATGATTGTATGTTTCAGGGTACAGTGCATTAGCTACATTAATATTAGATTGAACTTCATGTGCTTTATATGCTATAAGCACAACTTTCAAGTATATAAGTAGAACTAGTAATGCTATAGATATGTGTTTATAAGGGTATATATATATATTTGCAATGCTGTGTATATATATAAAGCTGTAATTGCTTTTTTCATTCACTCTGTGTATTACTTTATTTATTATTATTATTATTATCTGTGTAGTTATTTTACATGTTTCCAGCAAACTCATATGCCTGAGCTTAAATCTAGTTGTTTATTCTTTGTAAGCTGTATTTTTTGAACTTGATTTAGAATCTAGTGCATTTAGAGCTGTGCATAGAATGCACCATTGCTTTTGTCTTTATTGAAAATTTCTTAAATGGTGCTTTCAGAACTTGCTTTATAATGCTAGTTTTCTTTCAAAGGAACAAACTCCATATCTGACAATGCAATAAACTGTCCGTACTTTAATTGTAGAAGATAATTTTATTAGCAGTTTGTGTACCTATACACTGTGACAAGGGGTATATTTTGAGACCTTCCTTGTTTGTGGTGAATGTACAGTGCAACAGCATTTTTGAAATGGGATAGGAAGGAGGAGCTGTGAGCAGTCATGGGGAGTGGTGTGTGAATGCTGGGAGTGTCTTCACTTGGGAATGGGCCACAGTGGGGTGCAGGCGTGGGGCGTGGCTTCAGAGCCATTCTTTGCAGCCACCAGAACAGCTCAGGGGCATTGAAGCCCCTAAGAAAGGCAATGGTTCCATATGTGGCTGCACACTGGCAAGGTGGAGAATTCTCCATTGCTTCCTGACGTGGCCTCATCCTTTGATTTCCAGGGAGACCATCTCAGACTAATAACCAATGAATGTCCGAACAAAAACATTACTTAATGAGAGCCCATGAAGAAAGCTATATATTTTGTATAATAAGAATATTACTTACTGTACCAAGGGGAAAATAATTACAAATTTAAAGTGTATGTATGTATTCTTTGATATATATATGTGTGTGTGTGTGTGTGTACGTGTGTGTATATATATATATATGGACATATACACACTTAATATGTGTAGATATATAATATATATGTTTGCTCATACACTTTATAATAGAAATATAAAATGGAAAATTTGTATGGTTTAAGTGCTCTTGTTTGAAGCAATAATTAAGGCAATTCATCTTACTTTCCACCCTAGATTTTTATCATGCATCTCATCTTCTTATCTAACTTTTATATGCAACTTGCCTTTGGTGGAAAGCGTCTAGTTTTCACCAGCATAAGTGAAAGGAGAAGGCATGAGATGCTTTCAAAATACCATATAATACCATATGAAAAGCCGTGAATTAACTTTTGAAGAACACAACCCAGAGCCACTAAAACGTGTTTTTTGCCAAAACTCTGTGGTTAAATCCCATTTTTTATTTACATGCAGTATGGAATAACTAATATAGATGTCTTCCTGACACTAAAGCTTGGATTAATTGGAAAAGACAAACATGTGGTTGAAAGCTGAGCTACACTGTAGCTCTTCAAAATAAAAAAAGATAAAAAGATAGTTGTAGAATAAATTGCCATAGTTTACAAAACAGAAAACAGAGATTATGGTTAATGGGGAATAGTTGGTACAAAAATAAAGGAGTGTACCAGCCATTTTAGGGCTAATTCTATTTCTAGCTGAAATAATTATAAAGTTTCAGTGAATTAAATAATGTTTTCCTATTTTTTAATATTTCACTATTTCATTAATAGAAATATTGTAGAATTTCACTTAATGTGCTGAAGTCTGTTGATGACAAAAATAAAAACCAGAAAGACCTATAAAGGTCACGCACTTAAATTTAATGGTATAAATTATCTAATGAGTAATCTCCAGATTTTGAAACATTAAACAATCTTTTACTAGAAAAGCAAAATGTCTTATACTGAACTTTCATTTTACAAAATACTCTTTTCCCTAAATGCAGTGAAATACAGACTAACTTAACTGGAATTTTAAGCAATTATCCGTGAGGTTGTTACATTAATTACTGATTCTGAGCCTTTACAATCAATACAGTAAAATGCTGATGAACTTACACTGTACAGAACTAAAGGCTCAAAACCAATGTTTTTCATGGTTAGGGCGGCATGTGCAATGTCTAGTTAACTCCAGGAACTGCCATTCCTATTTACTGACTTTGGATTTAACAGTGCTTGGTTTTAACGACTGTTTAGGGGATTTATTTTCCATACATTACAAACGTTATGTGTGTAACAGCAGAGTTTTACAGGCATTGCTCATTTTAAAGGCAGTTCTAGTTTTGGGGGTTCTACATTTCATACTCCATCCGAAAAAGTATATTTCATATTTAGAGGTTTACTTTGCGTTTTGACTAGTAATGTTTTATTCTACTGGCCTTTTATTCTCACCTATGGTAGGATATCTTTGCAGCAAACAAAATTGTGATTATTTTCATGTTGCACATTTCAGAAACAAAAATAATATCTTCTGCAGTTTTCTGTCTCTCCAAATGAAGAAAATTGATTATTTTTTGATTATGTCTGATCTACCTCTACTGAGGTAGGAGTTCCCCACATCAAGCAGCCTAGCAGAAACAAAATCAAAGATCAGAGAACTTTAAAAGGACATTATTATTTAGGTATTACTATTCAATCTATCTCTTGCTGATAAATAATTTATTTTCACATGTAGAGTTTAGCAACTTCAGAAACAATCTAACTGTATATTGACATATGATTCCTTTTTCTCCCCCATTAGTGTCTTCTATGGTGTGCAGTGAATTGTGAATATGGAATCTGTTTACTGAAAAAGATTCGTATGGTCGAGTTTTCTGTCTGTTTACTCTCTTAAATAAATGTTTTCAATTTAACACAACAATTTGTAATGAATACTGTGAAACAAAGTTAAAAGAATGAGTTCCTGAAATAGAACTCATAATAAAAATGCTTTTCTAGCCTCCAAATATTTACTTTAACATGTGGTCACACTTTCCCGCATTTCCACATTAATTGAAATCTTTTTGTTCTAGAAAAAAAATAAATATTTTTTTTCATTGTCTAGTTTCTAAGTTCTTATGCAAATTAAAGAATACACACATAATTTGTATATTTTAAGGCATAATTTGGGCTTTTAAAATAAGGAAATGTGTAAATTCATAATATCTTTAAAGAGGACTGTGTCAAGCAGTGCTCTTATGTAGCCTCTGTTTCATAATTTACATTTTCACTTTAAAGTAAGGCAACAGTTTTGTGTGATAATCTTTTGATTATCGAGTCTTGTAAAAAGCTCTAAACATTGTTAATTTAGTTGATGTTCAAAAGGAGTTTCTAAGGCTCAGAATTGTCTGCCGAAACTCCAAAGACCATGAGCAGTCTACAGACAACACATCCTTTTGATTTATTTGGAAGTTACCAGGATAACTCATTTATTTTAAAGGAGGCAGATGGGGGGGGGGCACAGAGTACACCCCTAGCCAGCACTGTCTGGGTTCTGCTGTTCCTGCATGTAATCCTCTATGTTCTTTCCATTCAGAATCATAGAAACAGTTTGAAAGAAACTGACTGGATATAAATATCCAGTCAGTTTCAAGAAACTTTTCTTGGCAACAGAAGCTAAAATCAAACACCGTATCAAATAAAATACAAAGCAGGCTACAAAATTTATCTGCTTTCTCATGAAGAACGCTGTGTGAGTGTAACCACAAGCCCAGAGCTGAATCACCCAGGGCTGTGACAAGCAGAACACTCCAATGACATAATAATTATTTTTTAATTGTTTTTTTTGATTAAAACTCACCAGTGCCCTTCTTCTGCTTCTCCAGGAAGTTGTACCCGTCAGCACCTGCTGAGGGCTTTGTTGATGAAACTGGCAGGTAAAAAAATTCCTGTAGAATAAAGCCAGACCAGCTGGCTTTGAAGAGAAGCCCCCCAGTTTGGGTTGTGTTTGCCTCACTCACCCTCTGCTCTGCAGACCAAGGCTTTTTCTCCTTTGGAAGTTGACCTGTAGGCTGCGTGATGCGGGTGCACAAGTGTCTGGCAGGCCAAGGTGCACCTGCTTCTGTCACTCCCGAGTAAATTTAGCTGTAAAAGGTATCACTGACAAGCAGACCTTTGTCAGTGCTGGCATATGAACACAGCATTGCCATCCCTCTTCAGAAGTACACTGTGAGTTCAAATGGAAAATATCAACTTGGTTGTCTTATCCAGAAATCACTTCAAGAAGAAGGAAGGCCAAATGGCTTGTACATGGCAAAAAACTTTCCTTCTTTACATAGATGTTAAAATTACAGTATTCCAGGAATAGTCTCTGAAGAAGACGAGGTTTTGTTCTATTAATTCTGGCTGGAAGGAAACTTTTTTTAAATGGGAACACAGCACACACAGATTTCAATTCATGTTATTAAATTGTGTTAAGCATTGAATTTTATTGCCTTTCTTTTCACTCACTCGTTGTGTTTTTTTATCCAAAGAAATATTAGAAGACTGAAACATCTCAAATAGGAGGTATTCCTAAAATTAGAAAGCATGCAGCGTTGAGAGGCTGGATGTCAAAATTACATGTTCGTAGCACTTATGCGGTGGTAATCTAGGAACCATCTACTTTTAAAATGGGAGCTAAAGTAAATGGAGACTCTTCTGAGAGAAGCAATCAAAACTTGGTGTTCTTGTCCTTACTGGATTAAGGTGAGGGTATTTAAAATTTAAATGTGCCCCTTGCCTTTTTTTTTTTTTCCCCTTCCTGGAAGTGGCTTCTGGTAATTGAAATAGAAAGATGTAATTTGCATCAGTGTGTCATCTCACAGAGTTAAAAAAAGAGTCACCAACATAAGTTTGCTGGGATTGGTAGCAGCATACCTAGATACTCCATTTTCTAATTGAAAACTGTGCCATAAACTCAAACGACTTTAAGGAAAAAAATTTCAAAAGTGTGTACTTTGCTAGAATATGCTGTTTAAAAGGATCAAAATGTTCCTTCTGAAAAAATGATGAGAAAAACTGTGGGTCAGGAGCTCTTTGTAAGATAAATAAGGTTCCTATTTACTTACTTGTATAAACAACCACTCACCAAGCTGTATGTCTCTGCAGGGGCACCTTTTCAGATAGAAACATGGACCTTATTGGCATCATCCTGTATCCATGGAAACGTTTTAAGTACCTCTCTCTCAATATGTACTTCTCTTATTCAGGATTTAAGAGCTGAGTACCGAATAAGTAAGTGTTTTTATTATTTCCTTTGTGGAAGCTTGGTTCTTGGGGTTCATATCTGTCAAAATAGAGATCTTGCACTTTCATCATATTTGATAAAACCAAGTGTTTCATTTTAAACCCCTATGAGCTTTTATTCTGATATTAAAATTAATGTTCTGAAAGTCCTAATGAATGAAAATTCTGAAGCTTTTCATTATCCATTACTGTTTGAAAAACAATGATCGTAGTTCACATTACCATTAGACTTAGTTGCTGTTCTAATTGCATTAAACTAGTCTGGTTTTCTGTATTTCTGAAAAAGAAATAGAAAAAATTAATAAGAAAATAGAGTATTTTTTCTTGGCAACAGCCACACCCACCTATGTTACTGTTTAGTGGGTCACAGAAGTTAAGAGCTTAACAATGTTCTTGAAACTGAACCAAAAGACTGAAAATAAAGGAGGTGCTTTCACACAGAAATAAGTGGAAAGCAAAATAATAATTTTCCTATTAAGATGTGTGCCCCAAGACTTAGGTAAAATATCAAAGCATAAAGCTAAGAGAAACAGGAGATTTTATGTCTCCATACTCCCATGCAGAGAAAGAAACTCAGAAAAAGATCTACCTTTGTTTTAAAAACTCTCATTCTGAACAAGGTCCTTTGCAGAACAAATGTAGTTATTTCAACATTACCTTGGCTCAGATTCAAAACTCTCTTGGAATTCCACCTATTAATTGATACAACTGATGCACGCTTTCAATGTATCTTGATTTAAAAAGTATGAAAATGAGTTATTGCTATCCATTATTTAATATCCTGTATGTGTTTTCTAAAAATCCTCTCTTAACTTTGTTTATAGAAAACATTTTCTTCACCTGAGCCAGACTGTAACACTAAAACACCTTGCTAATTACAACTGCTATCAGAAAAACATATTTCTGTCTGGAAAGATCCAGTAGTTCTCACTGAAATCCAACTGGTTTAGAGTCTTGATTGGCTAAGTTGATATGTCTTCATATTATTTTCATTTACCTCTGTTACTGTTTTTATTTGCCACATGCTCTCCACAGCGCAGTCCCTGCTGAGTGCAGATGGCAGAAGTGATCTCTCCACTGATTTGGCTGGAACAGTCTTTGTATAGAAACTCTGTACAACTTTGCTGTATGATAAAAGTTGTTACCTTTTTACGTGCCAGATTCTCTGTACCAGGTTTATACTTTTATTTATGTATATGTGTTTAAAAATGTGTAAAGGTTTCATTTAGGAAGTATGTTTGTGGTGTGGACCAGTTGAAGCTGCCTGACCTCCTGTGAAATCCTCAGTGAGTAATGTGCCTTTGAGCTGGCCCATTTTGCTCTGCAGATTGCCACATGTTTGCTCTCAAGAACTTTTACTCTGAGCCAACTAAGCATATCAGAGAGGTGAAACTTTCAGCCTTTAGAGAAGGATGCAGCACACATGACAATTTTTTCATTTCCTTTCATCATGTGCCTGACCTTGCTACAAGGTTGCTGGGATACTAAATGGGGTAGTAGAAAGAGAGCCTGGTTGCAGCTCAGCCCTCTCAGCCCGATGTAGACAAGGAAACTCTGACCTTGTTCATCATCCTGAACAAATAAAATTTCAGTTACATACTTGAATGGCAGGATTGCTCAGGTGCACTGCAAAATACAGTGAAGGCTGGGTTTGACCCTGCTATGCCGAAATGGGGGGAAGCATGCCCTGTTGCCTCTGTGTAACTGGCAAAAATCCAATTCTTCCTAGCCACAGACCTTGGGGAAAGAAAGGGATGAGGAAAATTGGAAGTGGTATCACTTGGGCACATAAATCTAAGTAATATGTTCTCAGCTTTATGATTTTTAGCTTTTTAATCCAAGATGTCTTTTTTTCCTAGCATTTGTTAAAGAATCACTTCCAAAATGCTAGAAAGTCAGCCTGAGCATATTGCAGATAAAATCTGTCTCCTTTCTCCATCACGTAAAATAGAGATACAACATTTGGCCTATATTCAGTTTTTCAGGTGCTAAATAGCTATGACAAAACTGCACAGATCGTATGATAATGGACATATTATACAACTCTAGATCATCATATGTCTAACTTATTATTACTATTTTAGTATTCCACAGAGCAGTTTTCTAGCATCATCAGCTTAGATGTATTTTGGAAAAATGAAGGCTCACTGAATGCTTTTTTGAATTTATGCATTGAATACAAATAAGTGGTAAAAAAAAAAGGAAAAAATTAAGAATATGGCAAAGGAGTAGGTAGCATTGCTGTGAAAACAAGCGTGAGCTAAGTTGTGTGAAGGCTTTTAAGGATCATCTGCAAACTAAAATATAGGCATGGTATTCTCCAAGGAGCACCTCCTATTATTTTGGAGTCATCAGAGCAAAACCAGGCCTTAAATGCTGACCCTTCCATTCTTGAAACATACCAGTTGAAAAGGACAGATAAAGAAATCTGACTGACTAAAAAGCAGCTACATTTGAAGAACTCATACACAACAAAAGTGGCTAAAATATGGGCTTGAAAATGGGTGGAAAACATGAAATGCTGAAAATACTGAAAACACAGAATCTACTTCCAGTGGTAGGAGCAGAGATTTGCCAGGAGGGAAGTACACAGTCACAACAGTGTGCACAAATAGGTGCAATACAGCACTAAATATACATGTGTGAAGTTGCATGTGGCCCCCCTGTATCACTGTGCAGAGTCCAAAACCAAAAAGGATGTACATATAAATTTGGCAAATGAGAGGGAGGGCAATGTTATGTAAGTTTTCCTAGGAGAGAAGAGGACCTGAGATTTTTTTCCTCAAGAAAAAGTAAATTGAAAGGCATACAGACAGTAGAGGTGTTGTAGAGAAGAGTGAGTTTAGCTGCAGCACTCTGAACCATTTTGTGAAAAGGATGTCAGGCAGGGTTAAGGTAGATAAGGTGAGGTGTCTGTCCCTTTAAATGGCTGTTAGCAGTGGTGGAGAGCAAAAATTCAAAGTGGAAGAATTTTAGGAAAAAAGTTGCACAATAAAATTTCAGAAGTATGGAGGTCCTTAACCTTAGAAGAAGAATGGAGTAAATACAGAGTGAGAGAGGAGGTAGTGAAAGACAGAGAGTGTTTAATAATTCTGTTTGTGGCAGAGGCTGTTTGTGGGCAGAGGCAGATGCATGCTGTGTAGCAGAAACAGTCTTTGACATAAATGCAGCTAAAGGCAGGGGAAAGGATAATCACAGAATCATAGAATTCCAAGTTGGAAGGGATATCAAGGATCATCTGGCCCAACCTTTCTTGAAAAAAATCATGTCTACGAGGTGGGGGAAAAAAGAAAACTTTGAAACATGCTTCTCCACTTTTTCCGCTTTTTATGTCCTAAAATGAAAGCAACTTTTCAGAAAGGAAAATTAAAAGCACTGATGGGGAAGTGTGGATGGGTGAATGAGAGAGAACAATCTGACCTTGAAGTGAGTTACTGGTTCTGCTGTACCTGAGAGAGCTGTGTACCTACACAAGGACCTTGAATGCCCCTACTTGTATATTTTCTTTAAAAGACTTAAAAGGAAACTATGGGGAGAAGTTACTACTGTAGGCAGAGGAAGTACTTTCTGACACATGCAGGAACACTGGGTAGCCAGTGTGCTTGTGTGATTTAATATGCAAAGCATACAGAGGCAATAAGAGATGAGATAGCATTATAGGGCCCAAACTTGGCGTCTCATGCAGAGCAGCCTCTGTGCAGGTTACAGTGCTGCCTCAGCCACACTATGTTCACATGCAGGTGTTAGGTGACAGGCTGACGCCATAAGAAGGCTTGTTCCAGGAACTACAAATACCTAACTCACATCAAACCTTTTTTATTAGACTCTTTCATAGTTAAAATAAAAAAAAAACCAAACAACAGTTCTGAGGTAGATGTGACTGCATCTATATCACTGCAGTGAAAGCAGTGTGAGCAGCTGCAGTCTGGGGGAACTCAGGTACATATATGCCATTAATTTAATGTACTGCAGGATTCTGTCAACGGAGGAAAGAGAAGAGAGCTTCCCCACGAATGTTTACTGCAGAACAGTTACACTGATTATAAGTTACTTTAAAGTAATGAATTAATAGTGACCTTCTGTGCTGAAGTATGATGTTACAAATTGATATGCTGTTTTGTATAACTGTTTCACATAGTCATTGCCAGTATAGTTGCCCAAGAATTGAGATATAAATATGATAGTGATTCATAGACAGTAAAAGCAAACCAAAAACCTCAAAATGTTACAAGCTTTTAGAGGTAAAACATTTTAGTGCAAATCAGCAATATGGTGTATTGTCAAATTAATTATTTGAAAAGGAGTGTTTATAATAAACATTGGAAAGGATCAGTGGAATAAGGGGTTTCATTAAGCGTTCCCAGTTTCATGTAAAAATGATTCAATTAATCTTCCTGCAAACCATTTTTCATATTTTGCTGTTGTCTCCCAAATTCATGCAAGCTTCAGTTTTAAAGATATGTTCTGTTCAATAAATAAATGATTTATTTTGCATTTGACCTTGTGACTACTAGATGCTTACTAATAAACCAGTAAATGGGTGTCCTTCTTGTTTAGGGTTTTCATACTATATGAGTAGTTAATTTGAAGTCTGTTATTCTAGGTAGTTTTCGTACCACAGACATAGACACGGTTGCCTAACATTTCTCATTAAGATTTTTCATTGTTTGTGTGTTGTCAAATTTCAACCATTACAATTTAATATTTAATTAATTTTACCCCCTTTTGAGGTATGTGCCTTATGCTGGATTTTCTATAATGAATCAGCAGTAAATTGAAATGAACAGGAGAGTGATATTCTAGATAATGTGTGTTAAAAAACCATGTGAAGTTGTTTCACTGGTAATCGGTAACACCTACAGATTTTAGAATAATGGAAGAAATTCAGGGATAGTCTTGGGAACATACCTGCTGCCTGCTCAAATAGTGTGTGTGCCAAGGAGAAGTTTACCAGGAGAATACCAGGTTGTGTATGCTTGTATGAGACTTCAGTCGGAAATCTGGCACCAAGGAGGGGAAGTGATTAAAAGCTGTTGTCATGCCTGTATACATAGAGCCAACTTGCTTAGAGCTGCATGGCAACTAATTCTGATATTTGTGGTATTTTAAGCACTGGACTTAATATTATCACACAATCCGAGCGTTACTAGAGTGCACACTAAACTGTGTAAGTTTTGCATTGTGTATGGACACATGTGCTGGCTGTGGGCTGCTCCCTGTCTGCTTGGTCACAATTTCTAGTATAAAGGAATGAATACACAGGATGTTTTTTCTCCCTTTACTCCTTTTTCCTGTTCCTTGAAATGATACAGGGAGCTAACCTCACCTTGACTTCCTCTCTTTGTCCCACCCTCCCACTCTTAGTTTGGCAGCAAGCATTATCCAGTGTTCCAAAGTAGTAGGCAGAAAAATTTCTAGTAGATTCAAATATTCTGAAGAATTGAGTTTTGCTGTAGCCACTCGTAGTACAAAAAATGCAATTCTAATCCTCTGTTGTTTTTGGCATTGATGTACCATATTCATTGAAAATGAAACAAAACTGCTGCCTCTAAGAGCCACTGATTTGAACAATTATCGAAAATCAGATTATAATAAATGGCAGTCTTAGGAATTTTGATTAACCTCTAAATAAGTGTTAAATAAATGTTACTTTGGAAAAACCCTGTCAAATGCATTAATGATAAGTTGTGAAGTAGTAGTAATTGCAGACATGGCATTATAGATAACGTAGTTAATTGATACCACTCTCAAACATGTATAGCACATCAGCTGCCATGAAACTGGAGTGATTATAATAGTGTATAAATTTACAACAGTGGAAATACATCAGATAAGATGTATTAATCGGAAATTTACAGTGCTTACTGTGATCAATTTAGTAAGTTGATGACTTCACTTTGGGTGAGTATTGCTTGGCCATTAACTCTTCCAGCTTTTTGATGAGCTGCTCTAACTAGATTTTAAGGAAATTTCATGTGGTCCAGATGAAGACTGTAATTAGTCCAGACAGTCTGCACAAGGTGAAGTAATCAGACAGGTCCGGGGACCACCCTGAGAGCACAGTCAGGACCAGCCGGAGGTGGACCAGGGACAGGGCTTGAGATGAGGTTACAGCATGGCTCATTAGCCCATCCAGGCAGCAGGGCAAAGATGGGACTGGTGACAAAGCAGGGGGCAGTTTGAACAGGACACAGCTACCCACTGTGGAGTCTGATGTCTATCCAGAGACTACTGCTCTTGAAACAACTACTGAACTGAACTTAAAGGGAATTCCTGGGTCTGGGGGCATGGGTGAAGGGGAGGCTTATCAAGGTATAACAACCTGTCAGGGCAATCAGAGCCTTGACAGCTTCTTCCTTTCTCTTTCCCATATTAATGCTTGCAGACATAGGATTCACTAAACGAATCTGCCGAACTCACCTTTCCTCATGGTGGTCCTATAGAATGATGTGCTTTGGATGAGTTCAGGTTGAGACTACAAATGGAAGCAGAAAAAGTCCCCATCTTGCATGTGTGCTCATAGAAATGCAGTATAGGCCATACATGCAGACTCCAGGGAATTTTGCTGAGGTTTTTTTTGAGAGAGGAAGGGCACATATTTGATGAAGTGTTCTCAGTTCATCTTGTTTCAAGCTTGGCTGTAACCCTTATCAACAAACTAGGAGAAAATAGGATGTGTGCTGATGATATAACTGCACAGCTCCATTGGGCTACAGGGGAGTTTTCTTCAACAAGATGAAGATGTCAGCAGAGTGAAGAACTGGGGCATGTGTCGAGGACAGCCTGCATCAGCCAATTCATCATCTCCCAGTATATGAGTCCAGGTGAAAGTGTTAATTTTGGGGGAAACTGGTTTTGTCCTAGCATAGATAAAACAACAAATGAATAACAAAAAAGAAGAAAAACTGCAGAGGGCTGTATTTCTGATGTCATCAATGGTAGAAGGAGGGTGCCACCTCCCAGAACAGGGCATAAAAAAGTGACTCTTCACGTGGGAAACTTCTATACCTGCAGCTGATCTTCCCATATGTGGAGAGTGATGTAATTCCATTGTCAGAAAAACCTGTTTTTCATGACCTGTGTAAAATGCTGCTTGTCTGGGGAGCCTTCTGACCTACAGAGACATGAGTAGACATTAGATATGCCTGAAATGGACCTTCTGCTCCTGATCACCTTACCCCTCAGCACAAAAGTCACAATTTCTGTATCTCAGACAGGCCAATCACTTGATATTACTCCTAGTACAGAGTAATGACAGCAGGAAGGGGAGAGGAAAACTCCCTAGTAAAAATTAGATCTGCTGACTACGGCTTGGGCACACTTGCTTTTCTCACAAATGAGTTAGGGACGACAGAGTGATGGATTTGACCCACTTGTTCTGCAAATACAAACCTGGAGCATCATTATGAAAGCTTCAGGGCTCCATTCTCTATAACAGAAATCACAGGTTACGAAGTGTCATAGGACATCCTTTTGAGGAAAGAAATAACTTCAGCTTAGTTTCCTCCTGTAATCATTACAGGCAATGGCTATGGATGTAGCTGCTTTAGAAAGGGAGTTGGAATGCTGCTGGGAAAATAAAGCTGAGACTAAAACCTCAGGCTTATAGAATACAATTTACAAATGATGTTTTTTGGGACAGAATTTGCAGGTTTGATGCAATTATTTTACTGGATGATTCTGACAACTTAAGACTTACTTACAGTATAAATCCATGAGATCAACTTGTGGCTCTCTAGTTATCAATAGCTCTTTTCCCTTTTCAAATGAAAATTAATAGTCTTGAAAATGCCACCATTCTGGTAAGGGTAAGACACCACTGTCCAGCCCATAAGTATAGTCAAAACAGTGTGAAATGAGCTCAAATTTTCTCTATGTTGCCTTGAATGAGTTTTTACCAACTCTGTATAAAAGCAGTTCATAATTGCAAACAGGTGTTTTTTTTGTTGATTGGTTGGTTTTGGTTCTGTTTTGCTTTGGGTTTTTTTGTTTGTTCATTTGTTTTGTTTTGCTTGGGGGGTTTTGTTTGTTTTTGTTGTTGTTGTTTTCTTTTAAATAACATTACGGATTTATTTAGGTAAAAGTTATCTTGCTTCTGACCCCACTTGAAAGAAGAGCAAAGCCAGAGCTGTTCTATGACTCCTGATGTGTTCTTACCACTTATGTCAATTATAGGAATTTGTTTTCCAGTATTAAATCCAGCATGAAGGCCTACTTTACAGTGAATGAAGTATTCAGCCTTAAATGGTAAGAACAATTCTAAGCTGAAGATTTCCTTGTGAGAGTTGTCCAAGGTTTCATGTTATGACTTCTTCCTATAGCTGTGGCTACATAAATCAGGCCATAAGCATACCTTTTTACATAGTTGTGCTAGGGGAATGGGATGGGAACTTCACCTTGCCAAGGGAAGGATTGTACCCTGTCAAGAATCAACTCTCTCTACATAACTTCTTTTTCAAGTTTGATGAGTAATAATTGCTGTCCTAATAACAGAACATGGGGAAATGCCCCTCATTGATGAGCTGTGGGTTTTATATCTTACTAAGAAGTAAGCTTGAGGAATCAGTCAATCAGAGAACCATAGAATGGTTTGGTTTAGATGGGATCTTAAAGATCATCTCATTCCAACACCCTACTATGGGCAGGGACAACTTCCACTAGACCATGTTGCTCCAAGCCCTGCCCAACCTGACCTGGAACACTTCCAAGGATAGGGTATCCTCAGAGGAAAGGTGTTTTTTAGTTTTTTTGGTTTTGTGAGGACAAAGATAAGGCTTCTTATCTCTTCAGGAATGCTTGAACATAACATTGCTAATAGGAAACATTTTACACAATTCCAGATATATATTTTTCCAGTCATTTTCTCTGCACCAACCCGAAGCCAATGCAATGGGCATCACTCCCACTGAACAGACACTAATTTACACCAGCTGAGGTCCTGGATCTTATGTTACTTTTATATTCATACACCAGAGCCTGGGAAATGTCAATAAAGTGCACAGGCTTTGAAATGGATAAGATATATGAACATAACGTAACTATTTTACATGAGGACTTGGATCGGAACTGTTACTTTTGGCTGGCATGCTATGATATTTTTTTTTTACGACCCTATCTTATGCTGCAGCTCACTTGACCTAAATTCTGTTACAGCTTTCTGTTGCATAAGATTGAGATTTCAGGCACTGCTGCAAGTAAGTTAAAAAAAAAAATTAAAGTCTTTACCAAAAAATGATACCATGAATTCAGCCTTGTATGTAATTTAATCTTATATTCCATTCTATTAATTTTATGCCAGACTTAATTTTTCATTTTTAAACAAGCTTCAGACTGCAGTATTTTTACCAAGAGCTGTCAACACAATAAACAGAAGGTTTGAGGAGCAGATATGGCAAAATTTATAAAATTTGGCAAGAATATGAAGATGGTCTGGGAAGTACAGATTAGGATAACAAGCAGCTGTGAAATACTTAGCATCACTGACTATTTAAATAATGGCTGTGAAGTATTCTGGTTTAATTAACAATTCAAACCAAAGGGCAATTCGTGCCTATTAGAGCCATTGTGTTAAGATGCCTGCAAACTTGGGCATGTATCTCCACATTAATTTTTTTTCCAGTTAACATCTGGAAGATTTTCTTTGCTACTAAGAGGAAAAAAGGTCCTATTTTAGTTTTAAAAATGACAGTCTGCATCCTGCAATGTACGTCTGCAGCAGTGGGTGGATTCTCTGGCAAATTTAATTGCCACAGAATCACACAAGACCCTGACTATTACCAAATGGTGCCTCAAAAACAAACACAGAAGCTAATTTTACTGAAGTATTCTCTTCATTAATACTTAAATGTACTGCAAGTAGCCTTTTGAATAGTGTAGGTTGTGAAACAACAATTTCTATTGGAGTCTCTGGATTGCTCAATTGTTTATTTAACTTGAGAGCAGGCTACCTGCAGGTTCACAACTTAGATAATTTATTTTTATGGTCCAAATGCTTGTACAGTAGCAAAATGTTTTAGTGTATCTCTGCAACGGGATAGTGCCTCATTCTGCATCTGCTGTTGCTTTTTGTAGTTGAGGCTTCACATGGTGCTTCAGGAACCTGTGAAACTGTTAATTTAGCAAAGTTTTCCATGTTGTCCAGTGTGCTGTACCCACAAGGAGGGAACCTTGGGAAGCTCATTTCAGGATGATTTTTTGGTGTTTCAAGTAGCCCTGAGGGAAGAAAGAATCGCTCTGTGATTTGTCTTGAATAAAAGAGCGTGAAGTTATGAAGTAGAATTCAAAAGTCTCCTGAAGTGAAAACAAAGCTATTAGCATGCTGGCGGTATTTGTGTAATACAGAACTGATTCAGTGAATCTAAGAAGTTGGCTAGTAATACAAACAGAAGAGTCTGGAGGGGGAAACTTTATGAGGAGTGACTGAGGTCACTTGGTTTGTTCAGCCTGAAGAAGAGGAGACTGAGGAGAGACCTTGCTGGAGCCTGCAACATCCTCAAGAGGGTAAGTGGAGGATCACTGATCACTCTTGAGATCAGTGATGGGACTTGAGCAAATTGCATGAAGATGAGTCAGAGGTGGTTTAATTTGGATAACAGGGAAAGGATTTTCACCCAGAGGGTGGCCTACTATGATTGTCTGATTCTTAACAGCTTTTGCTAAAGAACCACAAGTTGAATAACAATGGACATGTTGAATGGAAGAAGACACAATTCTGGTGCCTCTTGCCTCTGCTGGCTTCTGTGGAGTGAGCACTGGTATCTCTGGGTATAATTTCTCTCTTCAGAGGCAAGTGGACAAATCATCAGAAGTAGCAGCAAATAGTCACTTAGGTCACTAGAGCTGTCTACAGACACACATCCTGATGGTGGAGAATGAATCCTTGAGCAGTTCATGAGAAGACTGTGAGCTATTTTTTCTATGGGTCTGGTTACCACCTACCTGCAAGCTTAGCCGCAGGTAACTTTTCCCTAGTTGTAAGTTCACTAATTGTTCAGACTGTGCATGGAAGTGTAAAACAAAGGTCTGTTTTACTTAATCTAAAACTGTTTTGTTTTTTTGTTTTGCCTTTTTTTTTTTTTAATCTTATAATAGCTCCATAGGATTGACGTTATCCTGTAGTAGTGTCACAGCCTGCAATCGTTTAATGCCTCTTCTTGTGAGGCCAGGATTCCACGCCCAAGTGCATTTAGTAGGTCAGTAGAGTAATTTTAAATGTCTTTCTTTCAGATTTTTACCTCTTCAATTATACCTTTCCACCCTACTATTTGTGTAATTTTCTTCTGTCTGAAGTCTCTTTACTGTTGTGTTCTGTTGCACAGCATGACAAATTACCCATCAAGCCATATCTTTTCAGCCCAGAAATGCACAGTACACAGAGTCATGGCATTATCACATGTTGTGCATTTTAGTTCCTCGCAGTTCATTCAAGTGTGTCACTTTATTTTTCTGCTTCCTTTGTCATCATGAAGATTAACTATTTTATTTTTTCTAAACTTTAAGAACAGTTAGAAACACATTGCATCATAAGCTCAGAGCAACACATATACAATTCTGTATCACTTAATGATTCCCTTGCATGGCAGAACCATAACCATGATTTTGAATCTTTGCAGAAGCCATAATAAGGCTTTCATACTTTTTATACAGCTGAATAACCTGGGCTGTGGGCAAGAAAATTATTTGTAGCCTCTGGCCACCAACCAAATTAACTGTGAGTCACTATTACTTTGACAGTGTGCACTAGATTCTCTTGGGAGTTATGAAATTCTCTGGGTCTAATGCATACTGTGCCAGAATCCCTCCTCTCCTCCCCCCCTCCACTTTAATTCAAGAGAAATAACAGTAATTGCACAGTTTGTACTGAGTTATCTCCCAGACATTGCAAATATCTGTTAGAAAAATGAAATGGAACAGCTCAAATCATTGGCAGCTATTACATATGTAGAAGACATCTTTAGAAATTGTGATTAAGATGATATAGAGAAAGTTTGTTGTTAATGGCATCGTTTAGAGCCCTCATTGACATTCAACAGGGACAGTTCAGGGCCCAGTGCCTTCCACGGCATTAATGCTCAATCTGAAGAGAACTAAAGGAACAAACTCAGAGTTGTCCTCATAACCTATCTGAGATGTGAGACAGGATCTTGGGCAAACATACTCTGATCTTCTTTACATGCTATTTTATGGATCATTAGGAAGAATGGTCCATTGAAGGGGAGAAAAAAACTACTTCTGCAAGGCAAATTGCAGAATTAGAAATTAGGATTTTGCATAATCAGATATAACACTAAACCTGTGGGATGAAATTTGGTTGGAGATAACTTCATATGGTTTCATGTTGTAATGAATAAAACTCTTTCTGTTTAATACTACTAATTTTATGATTTATTTAAATAATACTTACTCATAGAAAAGTGTGGAAGCAGAATATAGTAAGCTGAAAGCATTGTGGTGCCAGGGATAACAAAACCCATTTGCAGATTTGTCAATAATCCAGTAACTGAAACAGTGGCAGGTGCTGAGAGACTGACCTTGAGAGGTGCTGGAAGAGCCAAGAACTGCCAATAACTGGTATAGGCCCGGGTTAGGCAGCAGTCCCAAGACTAAATTAATCTAAACCCAAATAACA
Source organism: Lepidothrix coronata (assembly GCF_001604755.1). Classification (NCBI taxonomy): domain Eukaryota; kingdom Metazoa; phylum Chordata; class Aves; order Passeriformes; family Pipridae; genus Lepidothrix; species Lepidothrix coronata. The sequence continues at coordinate 6,663,459 of NW_016690217.1, forward strand.
TTTCTTTCCCACCCTCTGCAACATTTTACTATGCACATTGTAGTATTTACCCATTTTGCCTATTCTGAGTCTTACATGTGGGGATTTTTAAAAACCCAGGTATCAATTAGCACCATAAATAATTCAATTATTATTTTTTCAAGCATACTTTTCCAAGTTCAATGGGAAGATTAGTATGGAAATAAAAACGCATGAAGAACTTAGAAAAAGCCTGACTTTAAAACCAAAGACAAAATCTTTTTACTTTAGTTTTTGCAACTTTTTGCGAAAAATCTCAACATTGGTCTAAATGGGACTGGAAGCCCTGGCTATTGCAGTTCATTTATCTTCTAATGTCTTCTAATCCATTTGCTTTAGAGTATCAGGTAGGAGTTAGTAATGGAAAATCCATCTCCAGGGTGTTTCTCCATGTATCCCCTTTATGAAAATTTGTTACTGCAGCTGATAAACAGAATTATACAAGCTTTGTCACAGAAATCACATTATAAAAGGTTCCAAAAAACTTGACAATGTTGACAGTTGTTTTCAGCAAATGGCTGCTTTACTGTAGTACTGTCAATGTTGATGTCCTTGTGTACATGTAAAAGAGCAATGTGATTAAGGCAAGCTTGTCCATGCTAGACATGAGCCAAGTTTTCAATCTCCTCATGGCACTGAAAGATTGCTCAGCTGTTGCAGATAAGGCAAGAATAGCTAGCAGATTTCTGCCATTAAAAAAAATAAAGTCCTTGTCTTTGGGCATGCGTCTATGGGAATGTGCAACATCTGCTACTGACCTTAAGTTCTAGATAAGAACAGCTCGTATTTGTAACTCAAATTCACGTAACTTGGTTAGATGATGCACTTACAAGGAATTTACTGAAGTATCTTTGTAAGAAAAAATTTGTCTAGACAGCAGTCTAAAGTATGATATACTTCTGTAAAGCATTACAGTAGTGAATTATCACTATTCCTCTAGTGTCACTTGCCACTGCAATTTATGTCCACATTCTGTTGAATTTAATTTGGACAAATAATCTATATTGTATTCTCTTCTGAGAATATTTCATATTTATATATGAAAATCGATGCATGTGCTCTACCTAGAATATCGGTCACCTTTTCCATATTTTTTTTCTCACTATCAGTTAGATGCAAAGAGTGAAAAACTCAGTTCTTTAGGCAAAACTTTGTCAAGGAAAATGGGCCTGAGTTAACACAGTCATATCTTCCATCCTATTGACCTTGAATTCTTTATGTAAGATGTCAAAGCCATGGGACTCAGCAATTTGTTGCCATGTCTGGGTGTGGAAATAGTGGGAAGAAGCCAATTTCAACAACGTAATCTCAAAACAAACCCACGGGGATTTTCTCATATAAATTAGTGGAGACTTTTTATTAGTCTAAATATACTCAGATTTCCACTCTGTATCTACCAAAAACTCTTTTGAAAAACCTGGGTTTCTGACAAAACCCTGAGGGAGAGGAAGACGTGGATTTCAGATTGTCTCAGTGTGACCAGCTCCATGTTTCCCCAGGTACTCCATGTGATGCTCTGGACATCATGGAATATTGTAGATGAGTCTATGCCTGTGAGGTGATTTGGGAAAATCTGTGAACTGAAGTTATCTACATTTTTTTTTTATTTACAGGCTTGTACAGGGATGGATTGCAATACTGAAGGGCAGCATTTGATAGTGTAGTATTTGATAGTGTTTAATTACAAAACTGTCTTTTCTCTTCTTGTAACCCAGTGACACATTTGCTGTTCTCCAGCCAATTTCAAAAATAACTGCCTTGGACAAAAGCTTTCTTCAATAAAAAAGCCCAATTCAAGCCCACAAAATGGTCTACTCTTTATACTGAATGAGGCTGGAATCTGATCGACATAGAAGTTTATGATAAGGTATTTGAAGAGCATGACATAATACATGCAATGAAGGAGGGAAGAAGATAATTTAAAGATGTAGTCCTCATCTTAATTCTCATATTTCCCTGTATTTCAAGAGTTTATGCTATAATGTAAACATCTTTATAAAAAAGAATCTTATTATGGGAGATCATGGGCAGACTTAGCTATGGGCAGCACCACCTGTGCCTCCTATAATTACCATGCTTAAAATAAAAGTTATAACAAGTGTAAGAAGCAGGGCTTTTCTCTTAAAAGAAACCAGTATTAGTTTTGTATTTTGCGTCATTAGGGTAAAAGGAAGTGCAGCACTAAAAGCTACGTTGCAGAAAGATGTGGTCATTTTTATGTCCCCCTTTGAAATGCAAGGTGATGATACACTTCTTTCCTCCCACTGTCTGGATAAATAGTTATGCCCCAATACTCTGGACTCAGAGAACAGCAGTTTGGCTCATATTTCTTTCTCGGGCTCTATGGTCGAACACCTAAATCTCGTAAATGAAGGGCTGTAATTATCAGCTAATAAATCTCTCTATCAGTGATTATTATTTAAGGTCAATTAGAGTGAAGAACTTTTCAATCTGGACATACTACGAAGGGAAATCTTTTATGCAGAATTGATGAAAGGGGAGTGCTTCTCCCTGTACCCCGTCTGCTCTCTGCTTTTGTGAGCTCCCCCACTACAGCTGCAGGCATTAGCAGGCTGACTCCACTTTGAAAACTTAAAGCCACATTCTTCAGAACAGTTGCTTGGTGTTGGTCAGATTTCTCTGCAGACTTTTTTTCCATTTGGAGCCATTGAGGCTGACACATAGTTTCCAAGAACACTGCATGTCGTCTGTCTCCTGAATTGTCTCCTGAATCCCAAATATTTCTCAAGTGGCTAGCAAAAGAATATCCAGATAATCTTCAGCCTGGTGGGACAAGCTACAAGAAGAAAGCCAGATGGCTCTGAAAATGAATTGTAAAGTAATTATTTCATTTTATATTAACTTGCTGTCTTTAATACATGTGCTTTCATTGTTACAGTTTGAGCATTCACGAGTTCTGGAGAGACTATGAAATCCCACTAACTCTAGCAGTAATGCCAGTCTTTGTTGTTCAGACTGTAAATGATATTGCATGAGGATTCATGTAAAAAAGCAATAATGCACCTCGAAAAAAGTAGAAGATGAGCAATAAACTAAATTAAAAGATCTTGCTGCCTTTCCCAAAACAAGTTCCCAAAACTTTTTCATTCCTGACCTAGGTTTATTTTTTTTCCTCCTTCTTTAAGCATCCTTTACATTATATACTAAAAATAAGTGCACTGAAGGTTCAAACTGTAAGTCCATAATTACTGCCTTTCAGATCCTTTATTATCCTTTCAGGCATCTAAAAAAGTAGGTCAAAGTAGCACTGCACAATTTGAAAACAAAATTTTGCTTATGGAACAGAAGTCTAAGTAAATGTAATTAACATAACCTTTAAACGTAATGTTTCCCTTCAATTGTCAATTAAACATTTTAAGGAGCTGAAGTTTTAGACAATTTTTTTTGTCTACTTTTCCTAAAAAGAAAAAAAACCCTACCTTCAAGGAACATGACATGAAGTCCACATGGGTCACCGTCGGCTTTCCAGCAAAATGAATGAGCTTTGGCTTGCAACTTCATTTTTTTCTCACCCAAAAAACTGTGCCTAGATATCACCAGGAAGATGAGGGCTTGAGATTGACACACAGCAACTGTAGATACAAGTGTACAATGGGATAAATAAGGCCCTGATCCTGTAATCAGGCCTGTCCAGACATAGCTCCCCTCCAGATCTCTGCTCTACCACAGTCAGTCTGCATTTTTTCTTTTCTCTTCAGTTGCATTATTATCATGGGCTTTTAATTTTCTCAGTACTCAAGGCCAAGATGCTAGAAGACATAACATCTCTATTATGGAGAAACAGCATGCAAAGAAAAAAAAAGAAATATTTATTTTCTTGCCATACCTGAAGTGAAAGACAAAACATTCAAGAATTTCTAACCACAAATGATAAGGGAAAGAGCCAATTTTTTTTCTGCTTTCTTTACACTGAATAAGCTAGGTTTCCCAAGCTTTATGATAAATCTCTTACCATATGTTGGATGAACCCATACTGAACCTGCACTGCAGAGCAAAGGAGGGAAGTCCCTAGAGATGCCTGCACGAGGCTTGTTTGGATATTCCACCTCTACCATTCATTTTCCCTGGCTGAAGCCATAGGAACAGTGGAAAGGATACTAAACCACTGCTGGCATTTTGAGCCCAGTGGGTGGGATTCTTATCAGGAAAAATTTTGAATCTAAGCTTGTTGTTTAAGTTCATTTTCAATCAGTGCTGCTCATACTTTAAGGCCTAATCATAAATATTGAAGATGCATACCATAATTTGAGCTACATTTTAGGGTTTTCTTCACACTTGCAGGTATGCAAGATATTGATTTACAGCTATTTGGATTTTGAGATCCCTGGACTCTTCATCTGTCCCAAAGTGATCAGAGAAATGCAGCAGACTTTCAGGATGAAGGAGCAGATTGATAGTCTATAAGAGAATGCCCTTTGAAGAACAATAATAGGGGTTTGTGTTTATGTGCTGGTAGTGAAAATAGCAAAACAACTGCTAAATATTTCCTTTATGTTTTTACATGTACAAGAGGTTCATTTTCCAAAATTCTTTAGAAGCTTGAATGTACCTGGTTTTAGGCAAAGTTTCAAGATTTTCTTTGTCTTGCTTGATTCATTTAAATCTTGAAATAACACTGTTGTGATCCATATCTAAAAATTATGTACTGTGGGAAGCAGCATCTCAGTCTTTAAAATCTGCCCTCCACCTCAAGAACTGCAAATGTGACCAAGCAAAAAGACAAAAAAAAAGTTTTGCATAGAAAGCATGAGGGGTTTTTATGTATGTGTGTGTGTGTGGTATATTCATTTTATCTCTCTTTGTTTCGATAGTTGCATAATTAGTTGGATCTCTACTGCCTCAGAAATCCAGCTGTACTTAAAATAAGAACTTATTCACAAGTATGTCTGTGGAAGATTTCTTTCTCAAGTATCATGATTTTTGTACACTGATTTATAAAGCCATTCCAGACCTATTACAGCCTAGTACAATGGATAGGCTTTGTTGGTTCCAGGTCTTCTAAATTTCTTGATGATACTCTGAAAAAGCTGATACCCCTTGGCTGTGATCAGAGAGAACACTAGAGCTGAAGATGTGCTTAAATCGGCAACATTTCTTCTGGAAGGTGGTAAAAACATAACTGAGGGAAAGTACATGTTTGGGGCACAAGGGGTGCCTACCAGGATGTTTGGGGCACAGCTGCAGAGCACAGGGTGCTACTGAAGTTATAGCTTGTTATGCTGGAGTAAGTGTGACAACCCCAGGCCCAATACCAGGATATCCCTGTCCATCAGATGGGTGATAACATATGACTTTGGGAAAGAAGAGTGCACGTACTTCAACTTTTCTGGCTGATTTGAAGGGAGAAGAGATGGCCACTCTGCTGCCCAGCTGACCCTCTTTAGTACACCTGATCCCTGAGCAGTGATAGCACAGGAGCTGCAACTCTCCTATGACTGGGCACAGATGGTGGTGAAAAGACTGCTGTGACCCTCAAAATCACAGCCATCACCCCACTGCCTTGGTCTGTTTTTCAGATAATCAATCCATTTACACACTGCTGATGTTTTGTTAGGAAAGAAAACACCTCAGTCCCAGGAATGGTGCTAATAGCTATGGTGTAGAGGATAATTTCAATGACACCGTCTTGACTCCAGTGCATGGTTTCAGGAAAATACATCTAAGGCAGAATTTGGACCATTTTAGGACCAGAGACAAGTAATTTATCCTGAATTCCAGCAAATGGAAGATGAAGAAAAATGCAGTACTGAGTCTCTTGACCTTTGCTGTAGCAATCTCTCGTTGCTACATCTGATACTGGCCCCCTGTGCGGGCAACAAAACTGGTGGGGGTCAATAACACAAAGAATGTATTTTGCCTTTTGTGTAAAATTATATTGCACTTTCCTGGTCTATGTAAATTGTTCTTTAGCAGCAAGATGCTCTACATATGTCTGAAGCAACAGCAAGAATACAGAGTGCTTTTATGTGTCAATAGATGATTTGGTAATAAGTAGCGGAAGGATTATGATGGAAACTTAGAATTTAATCATCTGCCTAAGACCTCAGAAAGGGGTATTATTAAATATTTTTTACTCCTTTTTTCTTTTCCCCCAAGTGTGGCAAGCTGGAACACAAGTTTTCTAAGCTCCAAGCCTTTTTTTGCGCTTTTAAACTATTGTATTCATTTTGCACTGGGGATCAGAGTGTGCACTGATGATGTGCATTGTCCAGAATGCCACTGTTATGTTCCATTATTGTTACCTGTACACAGAGCTTGACATGGAGTAGTGGATCCCAGTCTACCCAGGTTTGGTAGGGAAACTTAGCTTACGTGTCTTCTAAGATTTGCCTTATAATGAACAGAAGTACTACTAATTGAAATGGAAATTATTCTTTATTTCAATTGTCTGAAAGGTTTGATAATGATTTTTTCTTTGTTAAAAAATGTCATGGTACAGATTTCTTTGTTGGCAATTCAACACCTTGTGCACTCACTTAAGATTTCAAATCTTCAGGTGACTTTGACAAAGGTGTGGAGAATCAGGTTAGCACTGTTGATTGGGGTAAGATAAAGAATTACACATTATGATGAATCTAGTTTCCACTCACTAATTTCCAATATAGGTAAAAAACCCTTTTAGAACATCTTCATTTATAATAAACATGGTTTTTTCTTCCCCTGTGAATCCCCATTAAAAAGATGTAATACACACAGTGCCTTAGATCCTGATGTAAAAGTCATTAAAGCCAATGGAAGTATATCCATGCATTTCTCTAGGCTGTGATTTGAAAGAATCCTGTACAAAGTGCATAATTTATGACTCTGCAGCACAAACATCCTTCAATTTGCTGGTCCAAAATAAAGTGTTTTTATTAGTGTGTAGCCTAATGCACTTTGTTAATGAGAGCACAATTTAGCTGTCTGTTAAATCTAAAAAGTATATCTTGAACTGTAATAGGTAGCAGTCTATAGGGATCTAAGGGATCCCGTTGCAACAGCAAAACCTACATTTGTTGCATGGCAATACTATTTATTTACATTTATGATAATAAGCTTTCTGATAGAAAATTAGGATGGCATCAACCATTTGAAAGTACTTTGTTGTGGCCTTTTTTTTCTGAAAGGATCAGACACATTTTGTAATTAAACTCTAATGGCCCAGTTCTTCATACACACATCAGGAAAAGTTCCAGTGGATCAGAACTGCTTCCTTCCATTATAGTAGTGAGGAAGATAAGCATGTTCAGTGTTGGCCCTTAGCATTTAGCTTGCTCTTGCAATCCCAAGTATGAAAAGCAATTTAATGTGCCTTTTTGATTTTATTGTAGAAATGAGATCGGACATTCTTCATTTGGCACAGAAAGAGTGGCAAGATTCCTTGTTTCTTCTGATCTCTGCTTGTGTAAGTATAGAAATTTGAAATCAAACCACACACACTATTGCTGGTTGTTTCAAGGCCACCGCATTTATGCCTTTAAATGAAAACCTTTAAAAGAGTCTTATAATTATAGACAGCAGCCTTGTATTTAATTACATCCAAGTGTAGCCTCTGCAACTCAGAAAGTTTACAGGCAGTCTAAGAACTGAGAATTTAAATGTATTTTAAACTGTGAATGCTGTGGTGCTTCTGAATAATTCTTTGCTACTAGTCAGTGCCAGCTCAGAATTTCACACCCTTGAACAGATTGACTGGTTTGGCTTGTGTAATAGGTACCCTGCTATCCTGGACTACTTTGTGGGTGGGTGGAGATGGGTGTTTTTGGAAATGCCAATTGATAGCTAACCATAACAAGTAAGATTTATGTATGAGTGGAGAAGGTAGAAATGTCTATCTAAAATAAAATGGGTCTACTGACAGACCTAGGAGGGACCAAAGAACTAGGACGTATGTTTTCCAAATCAGCCAAGACCTGGTTTTGAGGCCATTGACAAGGTTTGTGGCAGGGATTTTGGGGAACACACATAGGAATGCTTGAGGTGGTTAACTGAATCTATAGGTAAACTAGCTCTGCAGAGATGCTGTCTTGGGGGTCCATATATTGAAAAGGAATCACTTTTTATAACGGTACTGAATTGCCTGTCATCTCTTTGCACTCTGAAAAGGAAAGAAAAGTACACAGAAAGTCTAGGAAAGGAGAATTTTGATTCAAGGACTCAATATAACACCCCTCTCAAAATACTGATTCCCATGGTGTAAGACAATACTCTGCATAATTACACATATTATACCTCATTGAATAAAATCTTGTGAACTTTTATCTTTTCATTTGGAGAGAAAACACAGACTGGCATCTTGTGTTATTTATGCACCAACTTAGTCAAGGTTTAGGTGGGTTTTTTTGCTTTCCAAAAAACATACATCAAAACAAAATGGATTAATTTTTAATTAACTTTTACATTGGAAACAGTGATAGTGGGATCATTGTTGTAAGCAACATCTTTGTCTTGGAGTTACTACAGTATTTAGCAGTTGAAAGACTTCAAGCTTCTTTGTCAGCTTAATGAGCTGACTTCTGCCAAAGCCATCTTAGACCAGCAGGTCTGGTCAGAAATGTTTTCAGTCCTCCCAGGTCTAGGAAAGACAGAAATCTCTCTGCTTGAGATCCTGTAGTGACTGCTGGCAGCATGCAGCACATTCCTGGGTTTACAGGCCCTACATGATATTTCAGGCAGCTCTTGTTTCTGCGGCTATGACCTGTTGCTGAGAGTCAAGCCACTATGTAAACACAAAGGACTTCAAACTCACAGTGTGCTGCTTTCCAGAGCAAGTGGTCATTTGTTCCAGTTTCCCATGACCACATTACTGCTTGGGTTTGCTGCTCAGAAAAATACATCAATTTGAAGCATTAATGCTAGACAGGGAAGAGGGATTGCATTGGAAATATGGGCTGCATTAGTACATATTATTAAATGTGCCAAGAGGATAATGTTACCTTATCCCCATTTTCAGCAGTTTAAAATGTTTTCCTTATTAAAATAAAAAATGTTCAAACATTCAGACCAGTGTAGCCAAACTCCAACTTAGGAAATACGTTATTTAGCTATTAATCAGATGATATGACTTTTAAACTCCATCCCTGACACCAGTTTCTCCACTGATGCCATTCAAAATACTACTTTTTTTTAATTGCATTTATAACTCTATCCAGAAAGAGAAAGGAAAAGTAGTATCAGAGAGTGATTTACATTATACTGGATTTTACTGCAGCTTGGTATTATGAACAAATCTTTTAAATACTTGAAAATTACATAAGGAATAAGTGAGTTTCTAATTTGCAGAAGAAAATATTCTGAGATAAGTGAGGTAACAAAAAAATGGTGGCTTAAAAAGGATTCAGAGTGATTGCTGTTTCAGCTGTCCCAGTCCACAAAATGATATGAAAACAGACTGGTAGTAAAAAACACTCACAGCCTCTTTTTGCCTGAATCATAGAATCAGCTGGGTTGGAAGGGACCTCAGAGATCATCAAGTCCAACCCTTGATCCACTACCGCTGCAGTTGCTAGACCATGGCACTGAGTGCCACATCCAGTCTCTTTTTAAAAATCTCCAGGGACAGAGAATCCACTACTTCCTTGGGCAGCCCATTCCAATGTCTGACCACCCTCTCTGTAAAGAAATTCTTTCTAATATCTAACCTAAACCTCCCCTGGCACAACTTGAGACCATGCCCTCTTGTCTTGCTGATAGTTGCCTGGGAAAAGAGACCAACCCCCACCTGGCTACAACCTCCTTTCAGGTAGTTGTAGAGAGTGATGAGGTCTCCCCTGAGCCTCCTCTTCTCTAGGCTGAACAGCCCCAGCTCCTTCAGCCTCTCCTCATAGGACTTGTGCTTGAGTCCCTTCACCAGCCTCATTGCTCTTCTCTGGACCTGCTCCAGCACCTCAATATTCTTCCTGAACTGAGGGGCCCAGAACTGGACACAGTACTCCAGGTGTGGCCTCACCAGCGCTGAGTACAGAGGAAGAATCCTTGGACCTGCTGGCCACGCTGTTCCTGATCCAGGCCAGGATGCCATTGGCCTTCTTGGCCACCTGGGCACACTGCTGGCTCATGTTCAGATTCTTGTCAATCCAAACTCCCAGGTCCCTCTCTGTCTGGCTGTTCTCCAGTCACTCTGTGCCCAGCCTGTAGCGCTGCATGGGGTTGTTGTGGCCAAAGTGCAGGACCTGGCACTTGGCCTTGTTGAATCTCATCCCGCTGGAATCAGCCCAACTCTCCAATCTATCCAGGTCCCTCTGCAGAGCCCTCCTGCCTTCCAGATGATTGACACTCCCCCCGAGCTTAGTGTCATCTGCAAATTTGCTGATGATGGACTCAATCCCCTCATCTAAATCATCAGTAAAGATATTAAACAGAACTGGGCCCAACACTGATCCCTGGGGGACACCACTAGTGCCCGGCCGCCAACTGGATGCAGCCCTGTTCACCACCACACTCTGGGCCCGGCCATCAGCCAGTTCCTAACCCAGCACAGTGTTCCTGTCCAAGCCATGGGCTGCAGCTTTTTCAGGAGAATGCTGTGGGAGACTGTGTCAAAGGCCTTGCTGAAGTCCGGGTAGACCTCATCCACAGCCTTCCCCTCATCCACCAGGTGAGTCACTTGATCATAAAAGGAGATCAGGTTGGTCAGGCAGAACCTGCCCTTCCTAAACCCGTGCTGGCTGGGTCTGATCTCTTGTCCATCCTGTAGGTGCTGTGTGATTGCACTGAGGATGATCTGCTCCATAACCTTACCAGGCACTGAGGTCAGGCTGATGGGCCTGTAGTTTCCTGGGTCCTCCTTCCAGCCCTTTTTGTGGATTGGCGTGACATTTGCCAACTTCCGATCATCTGGGACCTCCCCAGTGAGCCAGGACTGTTGGTAGAGAATATTAACTCTCACTCCTGTACCTGCTGCACGGAATGAATGCAGACATTTCCAGTCATGTGAATTAGTAGAGATTTTGTTTGCAGAATCAGAGATTTGCATTTAGTAGTGTGCAGCAATAAAATAGAGACTGATTTGACATCTTTAATTCAAATGTAAATAGAAGGCAGCTACTCTGAAGTTACTGAGGTTTCTTTGGATTTATACCACTGTTGCTAAAAATAGAACCTGATGGTCTATTTTTAGATAACCCAGAGCTGTTATAGGTTGGAACTTTGCAACTGCCTTCATGAAAAACCTCAAACATGTTTGAAAATACGTGATTAATTTTAATACGGTTTAGAAACATTCTTTACATGCAAATATCCCACGGCCTTCAGAAGACTGCTTACTGTTTTATTTAATCACTGATGGGTGAAGGTCCTTTCCCTCTGCAGAACCTTTAAGACAAGCCCTGTTTATGCCACAGAAATTATTTTCTTCAAACAACACTTGAAAAGTACTTAAATATTTAATAGAACTAATTTCTAAGCTGGTGGGAGATGTGTTGATTTTGCTGATTCTCTTTTGTTCTGACTGCCTCAATAAACAGCAAAATGGTTCCTCATCCAGAACTAAGAAAACCAGAAGTCTTAGCAACAAAGCTGATGGAAATACTTTTTTTCCTTTCAATAGCTGTACAGCAAAAAGAAAGAAGCAAGTGATGTTAGGGGAAGGGAACACCGCTATACACAGGGGATCCCACCAACATGAACCCATTTGAGTGTACCAGACAGAGACAGTGGGCAGGGCAGCCAAGACTCCTAGGCCTAGCAATTAAGTATAAAAAGTCTGTCTTTATCCAAACAGACCATCTGCGTTCTGGAAATTTCCACCACACTTCCTTCTGAACTCCTAGTTTTCTTAAAGTGCAGAGTTACTATATGCTGGGATAGTAGTGGCTATAAAGTCATCCATGCTGAAGAACTAGGGCAATCTATTAAGTCACTGTGAGTGATCCATGTCACTATCAATTTGTTTGCTCTTTTTAACACTGGATTGGGGATTTTGAGTTTTTTTTTTTGGTTGGTTGGTTTTGTACTTTTATTCCTTTTCTTTTTCTTTTTTTCCCCCCTCTGAATTCTCCAAGTTTTCCATTGCCTGTCAGAGATTAGCTTCTGTCAATGAAAGTTTGGCATGGGGCCGTGAGTGGCACAAGCAGCATTTGTCTTACCTCTATGTTACTTGTAATCTGAGGAGATTTGAGCTTTTAAGACATTGGTGTCTTTTGTTGGGTCTTTGGTCAGACATTCCAGGAATAGCAGGGAAGCTCCAGTGCTGGTCCTGGAAATGGGGCAGGCAGAGAGAGAGAAAAGGATGAAAGGGGGAAAATGAAAAAAAATAATAGAAGGAGGCTGGAACCCAGTGAAATGTTATTAAATCAGCAGCATTGCAATCCCCAATTTTTCAGAAATAGTAAACTAGATCCTCAACTATGAGGTTGGTTTCAGAATAAAAAAAAAAACAATGACCAAACTAAAAAGAGAAAGAGAGAGAAACCTTGTCATTTGCTAGTAAAAGCCAGAAATGTCAGTGTTTTGTTCAATCGATTCATAATTTTTTTCATTTGTCTTCTGGTTTTTCACTTGTTAGGACTCATGATTTTTTTCAATAGCTATAAGGGACTGAGACTTACAAATACTGGATTTAATTGTCTGAGGAAAAGAGTGAGGATTTTATGGAAACCAGTAAATATCCAGTGACTGGTGATAAGATTGCAAGTACTGCCAATGCTAAGTAGGATAAACATTATTATATTATTATATATATTAACTGAGTTAATGTAGTTCAATACATTGAATATTTTGTTTTCTTTGATTAGTGTTGCACATGACTGGAAGAAAACTTTTTTATCCTCAGTGTGGTTCTCAGTCAAAATCATGATTAGCAACTGTTGTATCATTCGGGCATCGAAGAGAGGGAAATATTGAATGTTAAAATGATCCTACCTTCTACGGCATCCAGGAAAAAAAAAGTATTACTTACAGCAGAATAAAATTCAACTATTCAGTGTGTGTGGTAACTCTTATGTGATATCTATTAAAAACTGTATTTTTGAAATGTTTTAAGCAGATATTTGTCCTTATATTTGAAAGTAATTTCATGAAACCACCAAAACTATGATATGTTGAGGGTCATCTTCAGAATCTGAGATGTTCAAAACTCCAAATCTGGTAATCAAGTATGTGAGGTAAGAGAGGCTTCACAACACACATGCCAGGCCTGGGGTAAAAGGCGTTTTTATAAATGGTATTTTCAGACATGTTTTTGTACTTCCTGTGTCTTGAAAAGGGAAGTAAATGGGAGGAAAAGAAATGGAGGTAAATCAAATGTACATTTTTGGAAATTAATGTAAATAAAACAATATCCCAACTTTACATTCTTCAGGTAATAGATTTGCCTGTTGAAGTAGGTTTCCCTGCTCACAGTGCACATCTAGTTAAATCACTTCCTAGCAAATATGTCACTTTAAAAATCACAAGACTTCTTGTACTATTAACATGATAATGTGCACTGTAAGGGTCCATCATACTTGGACACCTCAATCACAGACAAGTTAATCCATAGGCATGAGAAGACAAGTTATCCCGTCTTGCAACAGGCAAGAGGAGATGAGAGGGGATCTGAGGGGCTTAGCTCAGTCAGACCACCCTTTAGAGGTATGGCCACACCAAAAAAAGATGACAAAAAGACAGTTCAGCTCTGATTGTGCCTGCCTGTTAATTTTTAGAAAACAAAGTCTGCCTGCTGCCATGTGACTCCTGTGAGGCAATCCCTGTGTGCCCTACTAAACTGGATCACAGCAGCAGGCCAGGTCATATAGAGCCACTTTCTCTGTTCCCTTACTACTCCATTGCTCCATGCTCAGAGGTACCTATCACCTGAAAATAAAATCATTCTAGTATGGTTAACAAAGAGGCAAAGCAAGACACTAATTGGGACACAGTCCATACCCCACTATATTGGAAAATACCAACATGGTAGCGTGAATATTGTATTAGTACAGCATCCAAAAAGTCTGGAAAGGAGAAAAATTGGCTACTTTCAGCTAATCTCTCTCTCCATGTGGCAGCTATACTTCTGGCAGTTTAGGGGAGCTGGGCTCAGCACCCCAGTTGTTGGACCCCAGCATGGTCTTGGTTTCGTCTCTGTGCTTGCGCTGATCATTCTCATTGGGTTGATCCTCAATCTCCCATCACAGCTTGTTTTTGGAGGAAACACTGGCAGAAAAAATAGGTATTAAGAGGATAGAGATGTGAAATAAAAAGTAGAGAAGGTTGATGAAATAGTGAATAGAGAAATTGATTTTTGTTTGTTTGGATAGAAATGTATCCAAAAACTAACTTACTATGAAGATTGTTTTCCTGGATGATACCCTTAACCTGTGGATGGGAAGAAGGGACAGTCAGGGGACACCAGCTGTGGCACCTCTGGGGGGCTAAACCTCTTGGGACCAAACACTCCCAATGTCCCTGAAGACACAAGACATGGGCTGCACCCCTCCATTTCAGTCCTGGCATTGCTGTTGGGACATGAATGGGTCTGGCTCGTTCAGATCCAGATTCAAGATCCAAAAAAACCATGCTGGCCTGCTGGAGTGGCTAAAAGCATTGAGCACCAAAGATATCGAAGGATGTGGAAGACAATTCAGACTTCCATAGTTGCTCTATCCTTTTTAATATTTTTACAGCATGTCATTCTCAGAGCAATGCCCTAAAGTAATGTAGCAGTTTGCACTGTTTTTAACAGTCATATCTCCTAAGCTCTGCTACTTTTCTAGACCCTTATCACCACCGCAGCTAGCTACTGTGAAAAACAGCACCTTCTTTTCCTCTTTTACAGTGGCTTGGGATATGACAAAAAAACCCCCAAACCAAAACAACAAAAAACATTCTATTAGTAACTGTGACCTACAACTGGAGCTGGTGCCAGAAACTGAAAGCATGATTTCTTTAAGTTATTATATGCTTCACATAGCCTAATACCACAGCAGTGACTCTATCAGGCCTTTTGAACAAGTTAAAAAAAAAAAAAGAGAAGGGAAAAAAAAGGGAAAAAACCCAGTGCTTTAAGCATTAAATTACTATATAATAGAAATGCTATTTTCTGTCTTAGATGTTTAAGAAGGTTTCATGAAAGAGATGAATATTAAGCCAAACATTTGCTTGGCTTTGCTGCAGCTGGCTGCAGGAATGTAAACTTTTTTTCAATTACTTCAGCTCCTAATTTAAAAGCTAGGATTTTTAGCAGTGAGAAAGAGACTATATTTGGCCAAAAAATTCTGCTGGCTTTACTTAGTTACCCAGCACACTCAAAACAATACCCCTTTATCAAAAAACAATAGTCTGGTTTATTCACAGCATATGTAGAATTTGGACCTTCCACCAAATTCCACTTTCTTCTGTTGCAATATGTCTGTTGCTGTCTAATGAGCTGCGACAGAGCCTGTACTTCATTTTCAGCAAATTAAATTTATGCCTCGCAGGAATTGTGGTCTGGTCATGGCACTGCTCCTGGGTATGGGTGGGGATTGTTTTTTCAACCAGCTCTTGGTTAGCCACATGGGTACGTGCTGTCGCACCACACAACAAAATCTTCTCTGTAATAACTGGTTTAAGTAGCCATCCACCCCACGAAATAGATCCCATCTAATTTACTTTGTGTTTACTGTGCTCCCTTTCAAACTGTTTTGTTGGCACAGATGAGTAGTTATACAATTTTTATTTTAAACTATTTATTTAGAGTTGGGACTTCAGTAACACTTGCTGTCAGATTTATAGTACGTGTTTAAAACCAAGCTTCTAAAAATGTAATATTTCAAAGAGGAGGAAGCAGACAATGAACTTACACACCCAGGAGTCTATTCTCTCCCTGGGTGTGATGGGAACTGTGCACACTGCTGACGAAGAAGTCGGTCCTGTGAGGCAGAGTGTACACATCTGTGTTTATACAACTGAACTTGATCAAAAACCATCGAGATCAACTGCAGTCTTCAGGCTCAACGTGAAAGCACCAGGCTGCCCAGGGAAGGTAGACCTGGAGTCTTGGATCACTGTACTTCTATGTCAGAGGAAGATCTGATGGGATATTCTGTGGTCCATGGGTAAGCTCAGGTCCAAAAATGGCTTTTTAAAAAAATCTTTTCCAAAACCAGCAGGAGAAAAGTATCTTCCACTTTCCAGTAGGAGGTTTCAGACCTGTTGTAGGGCAGGAGGAAGTGTTATTTTGTCAGTAAATAAAAATCTTCATAAAAATGAATATTATGGACTGAGCATTTGTTATCAGTGCCATTTTCCATGGCTAGCAGAATGAATGGCGTCATGTGTGGAGCATACACATGATTTCTTTATGTATACAGGAACAAAAGTTACATTTAATGAAGACAAACCTTACCCTAAAAGTTTTGGTTTGTGTTGTTATACAAACCTGTATAATTTTTTGTCTTTCTCCCCTTGAAAAATCAGAAACTGAAAACTTTGGTAAGCCACACCTCAGCACTCCCTGCAATAATTAAAAAATGAGTAAAAATAATGAAGGAAAACTCTTTGTTAAGGATTTGGATTTTCAGGCTTCTTGATAGTTGCAACAACAGCCAGAAAATTGCTTGGCAAACTCATACCCCTCCCTGTCTCTTGAGGCTGCAAAATTCAATTTTCAAAACAGCCCTGTGAAATAATAGGGAAACAGGTGAAATGACATAACTACTCTTTACTCAGGAATTCAGTTAACAAATCAACCTTGGATTTAAGCACTCTTGACTCTCCATCCTGTACTGTAGCTTCTAGGCCTTGAGCCTTTTATAAGCTTATGCCCTTTATATTTACTACAAGCAATTCTGCATAGATTGGATTGGTTTTAGTGGGAGAAATGTTAAAAACTGGAGGAAAAGTTAAAGAAAGAAATATTTAAATAAATAAATAATCTTTTAAATAAGATAAAGCAATAGAAAATCAATGTGTACATGCCAACATACTTATGCATATATATATGTATATATGTATATAAATGAGTTTTCACCTTAAAACTTCATGATTCATACCCCTATATAACTCCACTGTGTTCTCCATGTTCAAGTAACCATCCTTGATGTCTTCTCTTTATGTAAAGCAGAAGAAACAGGACATGGAAAACCACAGCTAGTTAAAGCTGTCCTTTCAAAGAGCCCAGTATCTTAGGCTGGTGAGTAGGAATGAAGAGTGAGCTTGGAAAATGCAGTATGATCTTTATAGCAGAGGCCATAGAGCAGGGTAGCCACACCACTGAAGTGATGTCAGTGCTTCTGAACCACGCAAAATGCTCTGTAATACAATCCTGTTTTATCCAGGCTAGGAGCATGCAGGGGGCTGGAACAGGGCTCCCATGATCTGCCTGGTGGGCACCCAAACAACTGCATCTTTTTCTGGGCAGACAGTGGGGAGAATAGGTTAATTTTGCTCATGAATATAATCACTTAATTACAAATGGCAGTACAGTTCTCTTATTGAAAAGTTAGTGAAGGGAAAACAGCATGAAATAATTCAAAGCTCATAATAAGATTATAATACTCATGGTGGTAATATAATCAATTGATAATCATCTATATAGGACTTTTCATTACTTGTTTTGTAGGTCTCTGCAGAGGAGGGAAGTAATATTATTCTAACCACAGATTAGATACCTTTCAGGAGTTATTTACGGGACATTCCTCTCTTGGTAGTGCTTGCCTAACTTGGATGCTACAAAGCCATGCAGTTAATTTTTGTTTCCACATGACTTTGAGAATACAAAGTCTTTGTAAAAGTGCAAAACCTTTGTTTATTTATGATGAAATCTCCTCTTTCTGTGAAACCACTAAAGGTAAAATTATTGCCAGATATATTGCAAAGGTGCAAAGACACAAAGTGTCATTTGCATAGTAGCTTTTTGCTTTCAGATTACCTTTATCAATCTAATTATCAACAGTAGCTACATTCCTATCAATTTCCTTGCCCTACCTGTGAAGCTGTATATTTATGAGACATCACTAGAGTGGAATCTTATTGCCTGGTCCGTGAGTAGAGTTACAGCTGCAGACAAGTGCAGGTGGTCAGCACTAAAAAAGTGTCATTGTCAAGCATTTTACGTCATTTAAAAGTGGAACAAGAAAGCCATTACAGCAACAAATTGCTCAACCCTTCTGGCCATGAAGTGGGGAGAGCACCACCAACCAGGGTTTGCAGGAAATTAACTGTGTGCTGACAGGCAATTTGTTATAAACAGCGTGGAAAGGGGTTACTTTTTCCTTTTTTTACCCTTTTTTTTTTTTATAGGAATTGTTCAAACAACTTTTTATAGTATAAATTGATTTGCAATAACAGTACAGGGATTTCTGCAAAGGTGTATATGCATTTCTGTTAATACGTTATTTTCTGTTATTTTCCACTCTCTTCTTCAGGTGGTATTAAACTGTATATATGAAATAACAGTTGTGCCTGTAACAAACCCGTATTCCTCATAATCGTTTCAGTGGTGACTATAGAGGACTTTTAGCCGAGCTGTCCTACAGAAATGGGTCAGAGTTGGCTTGTGCTCAAAAATAATAGGAAGCAGAATTTTCCGTTTTTGCTTGCATTGCCCTGTGTGATACAGTACACATTTTAGGACACTGAAATCTAAAAATAGACCTGAGCTTTTTCCGAGAGAGTTAGAAAGTAGTACTGCCGTTAAAATGCCTTTCTAGAGTATAAAGTAAAGGTAAACATTCACGTAGAGTTCTTTATTTTCTCTAGTAGAGTCTAAGGGATTTGGTTCTCAGAATGACAAAAAAACCTAACAACAAAAAAACCCACCAAAACCAAACCAAAACCCAGAGAAATTAGCCGTATAATTCTTGCTTCAAATTTTATTTTTTGAGAATATAATAAGCAGGATTTTTTTCTAGATTTGGTGCCTATTTAAGAGCTAATAAAAACAGGTTTTAAAAGATATCATGCTGCAATAAAGAATAAACAATTTCTATGTAGATTTTCAGTTGCTAAATAATTTTATGTCAAAAGCTAGAAAATGAAGTGCTTCTAAATATAGTGCATTGGAATTTTCTTATCAGTTAATTTTTTAGAAGCTCTACACTTAAGAGCACCATAGTAACAACTCTGCAAGCTGATTCTTTGTTACAGTTATCCACCGAGAGCTTCACTGAAGACATTTCCTCTGGGATCAGAAAGACTAGAAGTCAATTCTGATAATATTAGAACAAATTTAAAGAGCAAAAAGCCCTAGAAAGTATATGAATAAATAAGGAGATCTTTATTCCTTGTGTAATCTTTTACACCTCTTTTCTCTTTTGTTGTGCTATAAACAAATATTTTTGTGCTGCAAATGTTAACACCTTGAAAGGTTTTGTAAATGAAGACAGCATATTAAGAACAAATCCAGCTGGAGCTCCAAGCCCTGTGATCTACTGAGGAAGGACTCCATTTTACTTTATTGATTCCGCCTCACTCTGTAGACTCCTGTTCCAACATCACTAAAGTCCACCCAAGCATTTTGATTAAACTGACTTTAAACAAGGCTTACATTGTCCTAATTGTATGCTATCAACAATTAAGAAACCTATCATGTGTCACAGACCACCTTGGTGCTCCTGGAGAGGGGCCAGCAGAGGTGCCACACTCCACACCACCTTGTTGTCAGCTGCAGCTGTCCTTTTACAGTACAAGCGGCAACTGCGGTAGATGAAATAATCTGAATTCCCATGTGCACTTTTCCTTTAGGAAACAGCTCACACTGAATAGCATTTCTGGTACTGGGCACTGCTACACCTGAGTGCAGTTGTGCTGGAAGAAAAAAATATTTGCATGTTTTATAAAAATGAAAGATGGAGAGTCAATGTTTTATAAAATTAAAATGTTGACTCTCCATCTTTTGTGACTTTAAGATATGTTCTTCCATCCTGCTATGTACACTTAGTCCAGAAGGATGACCAGAAAAGGCTTCAAAGTTGTCTAGGGGATGCTCAAGCAATATATCTCAGCCTCCTTGCACATCCTTGATCCAGGACACAACATCAGTGGTAGTGTCAGCACTTCTGATGCCAGGTCTGCAGAAACAGGGTTGCCACTTATCTCTCCAAATTTTTCTATGGTACACGTTTTACACTATTTTGCCTGAAGGGAGAACAAGGTGTGGTCTTGATGAATGCTGTTTGATAATGAGTTTGAAGATGTGGAAACTGAGCCATGAGAAGCCCTGCTGGAATGGGGCACTGCTGACTTGGGATGCATGGAGGGTGTGCCTCCCCAACTGTGTGGGGCAGCTTGCTGAAATCCCAGTGCAGTTGCTTCTGAAAGGGCAATTGACTTCAGAGGGAGAACAACTGAGCCCTTTTTGTCCCTGCTTGTGAAATCCATGTGCCCTCTCTGGCTCTGGGCCATGGTTTGGTGGGATATCTGGGGAGCTGTGAGGGCTGTCTCTGAGGCATCACAGAGCACAAACCCGCTCCCCTTTGCCCAAAGATTGTTTTCAGGTTAACTTTGCAAGCCTAAGTGTCACCTGCCAAAACACTCTACAGTCTACCAAAGCAGGTAGCATCTTTTCTGAAGCTTACCTAATTCTGGCATAAAGAAATAAGATTGTATTTGGGGTGTCCAAGGAGTACAGAAGAGCTAGAAAGGATAAGCATAAAGATGCTTTTGGAAGGCAAAAAGGAAGAAAAAGGGAACATAGTTAGAAAAGGCATGTTGCCCTGTCCTTCTCAAGGGGTGGACAGTTATTCTGAAAAATGAGAAAATCTTTAAGATTGCTAAAAGGATTTTAAAATGGGTGTTTGTAAAAGTTAGACGCTAGCAAAAGACCTTAAAGGGTAGTTATAGACACCACATACAAT
This sequence comes from Lepidothrix coronata, assembly GCF_001604755.1. NCBI lineage: Eukaryota > Metazoa > Chordata > Aves > Passeriformes > Pipridae > Lepidothrix > Lepidothrix coronata. The sequence goes on from NW_016690217.1 coordinate 6,684,233, forward strand.
TTTATTTCAACACTATTTTTGACAGCCTTAAATATTTGATACTGGTTGAAGCAGTGACAACCTGAATTTTAAACCTTGTAGCTTAGTCTCCTTAAAGTCTCCTAAAAAGAAAGGGTTATTAATATCTACCATTTCTGTACTGCACTTGAAGATTTAAGCTATATCTGGTGAGATACTGCCATAATTAAGCAAAATTCACAATGTTTAACAACAGTTATACCAGCAGTTCAAGATTAGAATGACTTCTAAATGATGCAACATTAATACTTTCCAATTTTTAAATATGACATTTCAGGATCTCCTTTTGCTGTCCCTCTCATCTGGACATCTCAAAACACTCAAATTGTTTTACTAAGGAGTGAGTGAGGATTCATAACTTTAAAGTAATACAGTGAAGTAAATACTGTCAAGCAAATTTATGAAAATGAGAAAAAAGGAATAATAGCAAGATGTGGAATAGCCCAAAGTCATGGTTTTTTGCTGTTAATTCCGTTTTTAGACCTTGACACAAATAAAGGCATTGTAATACCTCATGTGAGCTCCGAGAGAGGGTTAAGTAATGTTATTTTGAAACACTTCTACAGCACATACAACTAAGTACCCTGTACAATTTTCCAGAATTGTACACAGGTAATTAGTAATTTCTGGGCAGCAAAACTTACCAGGGGCAGGACTATGTCAGCACTTTTACCACAAAATCATCATTGTTCAGCAGACAGTGAAAATGTTTGAGTCATTTGAGTCCAAGGGAGTGGTGACCATACAAGATGGAAAAAAACGAAAATATCCAATCATTTTCTTGGTTAGAAGCATTAGCGCCAAAGAAATTTGCCACTTTGGCAACTCCTCCCAAAATTTTAAAAGCCTTGAAAAGAAAACACAGCCTTGGTTGTATTGATACACACAGACTATAGAATAGAAAACTGAGTACAGCTCTATCATGATGTGAAAACAAGTCAATAGTAGTTCATGGTCCATCACAAAAAGCTTTTGGAGCAGATGACCCCGTGCAAAAGTACAAGCAGGATAGGATTGAGTGAGGGCAGCATGTTTCACCTGGAGCTAAAGCAGCTCTAACTACGCACTGGCTCTTCATATTTGGGTTTGGGGGAATTCTTCTGAAGCTGGCCACTGCTAGCCATTGTGGCCCAAAGGCATGACAATGTTTCATGAGTCATTGCACCATTGTGAATTGGTTATCTTCTCCTCTGCAGGCAGAATTTTGGGTGGGTTGTCTACTCTGAAGTCAGTTGTGAGCCAGATCTCACCTCTAGAAGCAGTGGAAAGTGCTTGTCATTTGCTGCTTCTTGCTGATCTTTGTGGGTTTGGCACACAGAAAGATACACCAACACGTGTGGTTGTATAAGGTCACCATGCCCTGTTAGAAGAAGTAGGAGATTGCAGGGTTATGGCGTGAGGCAGTACGGCTGAGCAGTACATTCCTCTGCACAGAACAAGGTTGGTCTAAATGTCTAGGAGATAAAATCTACCAAATCCCTTCTAAATAAAGGTGTTGAGCTATGACAGTACTTAACATCACACACACACACAAAAAATCCCCATAAACACGTATGTCAAGAAGACAAAAATTACGCCTGCCATGGGCTGTGGATGAAGCTTCAGATCCTGTATTTCTATTTTTTTTTTGGGTTCCGCCATGAACTGAGTTATACCATGTCACAATGATTAGCTTACTGTCCTCATTTAGCTCTCCAATGAGGTGTGAATAGTTTAACACTGATGCACAGTCCATTTTCACTGGTGTTTCATCTGCATTTCATCATGCTGGGAGAAATGAGTCTTTGGGCATTTCTGAGGACTGCTGTGAAGAGGATAGACATGTTTCCTCATCGTTTTGTCATGATGTGTGATGGGGTCCTCTGTCAGGCAGTGTCAAACCAATTTGGAGGGCTCTTGGAGTAAGTACGAAAGAAACATGCTGTGTTCTTGTCGTTCAGAAATTTCTTCCTGATTGTGGCACAGCCAGGGATATGTGAGCCTGAGTGTAGTTTGTGTGATGGGTGCACAGAAGCAGTCAAGTAAGTCAGGAAAGAAAAACCCTTTTATGATTTTCCTTTTCACACATACTGAAAGAAAAGGAGGCAGATTTGTCTCTCAAACTATTTTTACATTGTGCTGGTATCAATACAGTGAACCCCAGAGAGGAATATCAGAGGTAACTGTCATTAGCAGATATCATCTTGACAAGACAAACACAACCTACAAACCTTCTTATGATTAAAAAACTACTGTCCCTGGATGCCTGACTTTAACTGTCTTGGGCAAGAATTTAACAAATATACACTCTGATCAGGGTTGGAGTATACCACCCTGTCTTGTTTGTACCACATGAGCTGCCCTTTTGCCTTTAGTTCTTTGACAGAGTGACTGGTGCTATTAAGTGACAGTAGGTCTCTGCAAAACAAGTACCTTAAACTTAGTTTTATTTGAAAATTGACTATAGCTTAATTTAGAGGAAAAATAAAAAGGTCAGCTTGCATTCTTTAAACAAACCGATGTGCTCCTGCAGTGCTGCCTCTGTTCTCCTTTCAGAACGTCTCCTGTTCTTTGCTTGTCCTTTAGGAAAGTTTCTCATTCTTGAAACTCTATCCTTTCTGAGACTAATGCAGTTCAAGGAAGTTTTAACGCAAAGCTTGCCTTCATCTCAGACCATACACATAGAACATAACTGTCATAGGTGATTCTATCCTGCTTCTTGAAAGCTGTGCTGGAATGAGACACTCTCTCACTGAAAAGGATATTAAAGAAAGGTATTGCAAAACTTCAGACTATTGTAAGCCCTGAGTATATCACAAGTTGCCATAGTAAATCTACTGCAACAGAACAGTAAGTGTCGCCACGTACCTCTTCACTGATTTCCATTGTTTTTTACATGAGAAAATACGCATGTTGTATGGGCTGCAAATGTACATTACTCAAAATTCTTGCAGTCCTTGCTTAATCCAGTTAGAGGGACTTGGGTAGTGCATGCGTCTGCTGGCCCCCAGCAGACCTCCTGGCAGGTGATGTGGCTCTGTTTTCCCTTAAGAATTCCACAGAAACATGTGCTGTGTAACGTAATACTGCACTGTTCCCTCTCCAAGTCTACAAATTGCTGTTGTGAGGAAAAAAAGTTGCTATTATCATAGTGTAATGCTACTTAGTATATTAGTTACTGGTAAATGCATTTATTAACTGAGTTAAAAGGGGAGACACACTATTCCAATGGAAATCAGGATTGGTCTGATAAATGAAGGTACTCGCCCATTCCCATCTTGCATGTATAACCTCATATACATCTCTCTTAAAATTACAGAGATTTCAGGAGTTCTGGTGTGTATTCAAAGCCATTGAAACAATGAAGGCTAGCCTTAGGGTGAGACTTGAATCTAGGAGGAATGGAAATCTTTAACCATTGCTTAGGTCATGGAAAAAGATCAAGCTTGCAGCTCTCAGATATCTGTCCTGTGTGCACAACAACTGCATACCTCCTAAGCCTCTGTCCCCTCCTCCTTCCCCAAGCTACGGCAGTGCAGGCAGTTCCCAGACCTTGATTCCTGATATGCCAACACATGTTGGCAGAGCTTCACTTTGCACAAATTTAAATTTCCCTTGGGAACAGGTTTCACTGGTCTGAGAAAATAACAGACTGTTCTCTCCTTCCATCTTCTAGATCTGAGTATATACCCCTCCTTTATCCTGTACATTAGGTCTGACATTATATATATATGTGTATGTGTGTGTGTATGTATATATATATGAGATGCAGATTAATTTCAGAGCCACCCTTTGTCCAAGTGCCCATACATTTATAATGTCATGTTTGACTTCAAGCTTTGGAACAAGAATGATAAAAATACTAAAAGTAGCAAGTGTTTTCATCTGGATATTTGTGTCTGATACTTGGGGAAATCCAGTGGTGTGTTAAACTTTTGCTTTTCCAGGTTTGGAAATCTGTACTTCGTGTGTACATTAACAGGAAGTACATATGTACAATAGCTGCAGAAACAGCGTGAGATGTGGTACCTTGTACTGTACCTGGTCAGAACTTACTTCCAGTTGATCCTGTCCTTATCCGACGGCCAGCCCTTACACTATACAAGGAGGAGTATGCAAAGGTTAAGTGCCAACTTTTAATCAGGAATGCCCTCCTCCCCTCAGCTGTCAGTGTTCTGTCAATCTTCTTAGGCCTTTCATATCTTTAAAGTATATTAGGGAAGTATTTCATTAAAATGCTCCTATTTCTTAGTGGCAATTTGCTTGCAAAAGGAATTTAAGAATAGTTGGATTTGGTTTTACTGCTTCTGGAGACTCTACCTAAAGGCAGTGCATCATTAACCTGTATTTCCACATACTTTGGCATCGCTTTTTTCAAGATCAAATCAGTAACACAGTAATGAGGCAGTTTAATAGGTAGCTGGAAAAGGAGAGCTGGGTTAGAGCACAGTTTTATTTAGAAAATACCCCTGTGCACTGTGGCAATGTTTTATAGCACAGTGTGAAGCTAAAGTTCACAACCATGTAGTCATGGTTTTAGTCATAGGAGAAGAGGGTAGGTTACAAAAGGGAGGGCTACAATGAGGAAGAAGTGCAGTGAGGAAGAAATGCATTTGCTCCTGGAAAATTTACAGCTGCCTTAAATGAAGGGTTCAGTAATGTCAACGGAGTTAGTTTTTGAAAAATGTAATTTAAGTGACTTCACAAATATAAGTAGTTAAAATAAGGCATAAGCAAAAGTCTTATTCCACTTTCAAAGGTCTTGTGGCCAGGCACAAATCAGTCAATACTTAAAAAGTGAATGAGTAGGGCAGTAAGGTAAGAGACTGTTTTGAAACCAGGCCCTGATGAGCAGCTCCCATGCCGGCATTTTGCTTAGGCTGTATGAGATTAATTGGTGCAATGCCTCTTCCTTACTCTTCTGCTTCGAGGGCGTGAAGGAAGGTATAGGCAAGGGAAAACATTGTCAGATAAAATCTCACAGGATTGGAGCTGAGAGAGGAGCCGTACCCTTTGTGCCACTCGGCCTCAATTCTGCACAGCCATCAGCTGAACTCACCAAGCCCTGTGTGCACTCAGAGCTCAGATAAAGTACAGTGAGTGTTCGTACTGAAGCACTGCACAGACAGTGGTGGACAGCTTTTCTTTTTTTTTCTGTTTTTGTTTTGTTGTTTTTTGGTTTTGGGGGATTTTGTTGGTTTGGGTTTGTTTATTTAGTTTTTTTTGTTTTGTTTTTTAATTTTAACCATTTATATCTCCAACATTTTTTTAGAACTAGCATGTCAGCAAACAGGTGCTTGTTTAGATCCTGATGAGCAACTAGCAACGAAATGTGTCCCCAAAAGTGTATCCATTCCTATTGCTTTACCTTTTTCATAAGGGTCTGTAAAATGTTGACATTTGCAAAGTTAACTTAAGACTGTTATTAAAAAGGAAGAGCTATATCATCAACCTCGTGGTCCTTCTTGGAATCTGACTACAATTTCCTGATTCAAATTCATTATTGGGAATAGTTTCATTGACTGCAATGGGTCTGAGTCTGTCACAGGTGCTCAGACTTCACAAGCATATTTGAATCTGGCCCGTGATGATTCCACCTTTTCTATAGATCAGCCTGGTAGAGAGACTTTGTATACTTTTAGCTTTGCCAAGCACTTACTTCAAGCATCCTTGGATATACTGTGAAAAAACTGTTCAGGCATTTTTTGTTATAGCATCCTTTTTCCCCCAAGAGAAATGGGAGTGTTGCAATACAACTTCTCCCCCCCCCCATAAATAGATATAGTTTATGTCTTCTGGCAAGAATAAGAAAGCAAAAGTAAAAAGACTCCTCACAATCTTGGCGAGATGAATCTTCCAGGGTTTGATCCCTTGGCAGAGCTCTGTGGTTTGGCTTCCTCACTTCTCTTACAGTTGTGTGTGTATGTCTCATTTTCTTTGATTTCATAGCACTATTTATGTTTAGCTGCTAGCTTTTGTCTCAGTTGTTAGTTCCTTTTCCTTTTCAAGATAGTTCACTTACTTTACTATTAGGTGCCCTCTTTTCTGCACATCCTGGCAAACTCATTTCCTTAGGACAAGACCCTGTGCAACGCACCTCTGCCACTTGGTCTGCCTTTTCTCTATCTCTCTCTCCTAATTTCCATTTTAACTTTGTTATTCCTTGCTGCTAATGCTGTTTTTTGGAAAGATGTACTCCTTCAAATGAAGTTGCTCTTTTTCATTTTTTCAGGTTTGTTCGTTTGTTTAGTTGGTTGGTTGGGTGGTTGAGTGGTTTTTTTCCCTGTTGTTGTCGGTTTTTTTCCCTCTTAGGTTTTTTTTTTTTTTTTAATCTTTTATTATTATTACAATTATTGCCATTTACTTTTGAGTTTCCATAACAAATATGAACATTTGATTTCACTAGACATTTTGGAATCCATGTCAAAATCAAAAATACCTTCTCATCTTCCTACTGATTTAGAGGACGCCTAATGATTTTTTAATGAAGATGGAAATGGGAACAATATCTCTCATTGTACTTTCTTCAGCAAAATGAAACAAATATTTTCAGTTAGAGTTTTTTGTCACAGGGAAAGAAATTTTGGACCAAACCAGAGAATTTGCTGTGTTTTTCTAGCAGCTAAGTTAGGACACAACTTCTTAGTGTTACGTTGAAGACTTCTGTGGAAATACCTACATATTTGTATAGTGAGTCCTTCTGAGCTCACTACTGTTTCCTCTGAATTTGTCTATTGATCTCTTGTTAATTGAATGGAAGCAGTGTTGGGTCCACTAAGTAGAATCCGCAAACTAGGACCTGTAAGATTTAAAAAAACCCTGCAAGAGTTCATACTGCAAGAACCTCTGCTGCTGGCCTGTGAACTGGGGCTGCTTTGTAAATCTTGGAGCTGCTTGATTCCCAGCCCAGCTGATTGTGGAGTGGGGATGGTACAGATTGTCAAGGACATTAATCTCATCAGCCTTCCCGATTTAAGTTGTTCCTGCTCATTGTAACTTAGCTCATAGGGGAAAATAAAATCAAATCTCAGTAACAGCAGTGTCTATCCATGGAAGTGCAAGTAATTTAGTGGTGGGCTGATTTTGCAGATTAGAACCTGGATTTTTAGGACTAATTAATTTTATGTTCTTCAAAGGGCATTACAAATGTTATTCAGTTTAGCAGATATAATTCTAAAAGATATTTTGTCAAATATACTGGATTTAATAGAGTCCAGTGGAAATGGTTAAACATACATTTATTTTAATTACTGCAAATTAAAAGGAGCATCTTAGCTTAAACTCTAATTTGGTCTTCTGCCAATTCAAGCAAAGATGAATGAGGCATATTAAAAATGAACATGGTTCTTATTTTTATTGGTTATATGACCCTCTTTCTCTCTACATACATCCGTTAGCAAAGTCTGCTTTCAGTAGTGGAAATTTCATTATCACTTCTAATTCAGGTTTTGTAGCACATTAAAGTTTCCAACAGGTAATGACTCTGGTTTCTTTCTGTGCAGGTTTACTTTTCAGGAAAGAACATAGGAGAGGAAAGAAATGACAGTAAGACTGAATTATGAACTCCCAGAAGTGGAGGACAAGAACTGATTGTATTCTGGAAGCTGAATTTACTGCTCTTGACTAATGCTAGGCAATGGTGATCGCATGCATGGTATTGCTGAAGCAGATGTAGCTTGTGTGTTACTCATTCCAGTTTTTCATTCAATATTTAAAGAGTAACAAAAACAGCACTGTAAAAGTCTGTCAGCTGCTTGAAAACTGGTGTCAGGAGTTTCTCACCTTAACCAAAGCTCCTTTCCACCCTTGGATAGAGATTGTCATCCTCCAAACTTCTTCACCAATATTGAACTTTCTTCTTGGCTCTGACCTGTGCACTCGTGGCCCTGAGATGGGGTCTCATCAGTACTGTCACCATGCCCCTGTGATGTCCATGCCATTGTCACCCTTACATCTGATGGTTAGTGAAGCCAAAACACCTCAGTTACTTTTCAGGTACTCATCTGAGACACTTAGCATGTCTCCAAGAGTGATCCCACTGTGGGACAACTGCAATCGTATCTCATAGAGGTGTCACAGCTCTAAATTAGATCTTCTGCAAAGTGCTTGGAAGATCTCTGACAAATGTGGTTTCAGTATGCAAAATACTGCAGCAAAATAAACTAATCTAGATAGCAGAGGTCAGTTCTGTCTGTCTACATTAACCTAATAGCCTGTACTTTTCCTCTTTCCTTCACCATTTGCCAAAACAGATATGGTTTGTTTTTCCTTTGATCCCATGGAGTTGACAGTGACAGATTACTCTCAGTTTGTCATTCTGAACCTTCCCACTTTCCTGGTGATGTGACCCATGACATGAGGGAGATCTGTAATCGCAGACAGATGCCTCTCTGAGCAATGTCTAGATACTGTGGCAGCTTACTACTCTTATTTTCTCAGCAGAGTAAGAGTTTCAGGCTAATTTGAATATGTTTTTGAAATAAGACAGTCTCCAATGGTGGGGCCCCTGTGTAAAATGGACTCTGTTTCTGTGATATTTTCTCATGGACATAACAAGAGTTCTGTGTTCAATCTTCAAAAAGGCTGGAAAACTGCTGAAAATGTGTTTTGTCAGGACTTGCTCAGGATCCAGCAATGTGCTGTGTGTACACCAGAGGCACTAAGCACATAACCAAGACTGAGGGTAACAACAGGCTCAACAACTGTCAAAATCAGTCAGCCCTGTTATTCTCCACATCCCAAAGCTCTTAGCATGCTTTGCAGTAGAATAAAACCAAATTATATCTGATAGAGATATAGGAGATGCAACATCAAAACGAATTGAACAAATGGGTCTCCTGTCCCACTTCCTTCTCAAAGCAGTGCCAGCTTGAGGACCAAAGGGGCATGTTTAGGTATTTTTTCAACCCCATCTTTAAAACCTCTGAGGCTGGATACCAGTTAGGCTTCCTGGGCTACCCACTCCAGTGCCCGATGTCCTCATGTGTCCTCATGTAGCAAGTCTCTACCCATACCCATGTCTGAACATTTCCTATTATGTCTTGTCCTCTTTCCATGTACTATCATGTAGGACCCATCTCCATTTCCTGGATGTGCCCCTGGGCACAGTGGTCACTCTCATTTGGTGAAATCTGCAAACTTCATGGGAGACCTCTCCAGCAATTTGTCCAGGACACAAATAAACGTGGTAAACAGGACGGGTTCCACAAATATTTGAACTAGCAGTCACCATTGATACTAGTGATGGTGTTAGTACACAATGTTGTTTGCTTTAAAGAGCAAAAGCAAACTCTAAGACCTCAGAGAGACTGTCAGACTTGAGATCTCACAGAGAAAAAAATACTGATGTGCATGAGATGTAAAATGATTCTGTTTGGGAGACAGTCCATCCACTGAGATTTATTATCCAGCCTAACGACTTCTTACCTTTTGCAGTTCTTGAAATCTATTGATTTCAGTTAGATCTTGATGACTGCCTAACATATCTGATTAAAAGCAAGGTTCTGAATTTTGGCTTTTTTTTCAGCAGTTTCGTGTAAGAAGTAATAACTAATTAATGGTATTGTATTTCTTAAAGAGTTCTCCAAACTCCTTTAGCAAATGTACAAATAGAGAAATTAGGGCTCTTACAAGCTAATCACCAAACCTGTAGTAAAGACTGTTTTGATTATGTTATTTATTGACATCATAAGGGCAATGTCAGCAGTGTATTGTGTGGTATAGACTTCTATAGGAACATTATCAGCCATAAACGGTACCAAGTTCCTACACCGGAGCTCATTGATACCATTGTTTGAAGGCCTTTAGGGCAAGACATGAGGAAGAGTATTTAACACAGATTTGAATATGCTTTGTCTTGTTTTGCTTTGGTAAACTCAGCACCCGCATCACCAGTCTGTCAGTTTGCTTAGTACACTGGTTGAGTAAGAGTAATTCTTTTGTCGCTCTTGGTTGAACTTTGCAAATCAGCTAAAAGCTGGGGATGCTGTATAAATCACAAGATGATGTCAGTAAGTTTGACGTTAATGCTTTCCTTTAAGCAAAGTAATATGTTGTGCTGGTTTAAGAGTTAACCAGCAGGGGAAATGAACTCAACTCAAAGGAGAGATTATAAGTCAGAATAACAATTTATTAAAATAATACAGTAAGTACAATCATACAAACAAACAATTGGTCTTAACCCACAAAACCCAGATGTATAATCCAGTACCCTGGGGCATGAACAAAGTGGTGTTCCTTGGGCCCCACTTGAGTCCAAAGTAAAGGGAGAAGGGAAAAACCTGCTGGTGGGAGAGCTGCTGCAGTCTGGCCAAAAGTGGTGATTGCAGTCCAATTGAGGGTGGTGGTCTAAGTCTGGTTGAGAGCGATGAGCTGCAGTCTTCCTCTGGATCCCACGAGTGGTTGAAAATGTTCCAAGACTCCAAGATTATATATCCTCCAGTTCAGGCAGGAATGCTCAGTACTTCCCTCAGGGCGGGGAGTTCCACAAAGGGTGTGAGGACAAGAGCATCCTCCTATCTCACAGGCCTCTTAACACCTAGTTTATAGCCTGAGGAGTCAGGCTCTATGGGCAGAGGGTGTGAATAGTCTATTGACAACAGTTTCTGGGAAATGGCATGGAAGGCTATAGAATACACAGTTTTGGGTTACACCCATACCATGATGAACTGGTCTCAGCTGTCCTAACTAGGACATATGTTCTGTTTTCAACACTTTAAAATGTATAACAAGTACAAAAATCTTGTAATATACAGGAAATTATTTAGATGTAGGAACTGTTCAACTGCTCTTCAATGGAAAACCTACTAATACACAGTAGAACTTGTCTTTCTTGCATAAATATCCTCTTCTTATGCAATAACCAAGGTAGCCTGTATCTTGACCAAGGAACACATGCATAACAAATTCTGTTAAAAATTTTGTACATTGTTACACTTATTTTGGAAGAACATTTTGGAAACTTTCCTATTAAACTCTGTCACTTCTAAACAAAGTACTCACACATGCCCAAAGGAATAGCTTTGTCTGTGTCATCCTACAACTTTGTAGAACCAATTTAATTCTATCAATCATGTCTCTATGCAATAAATCTACTCCTGGGAGGATGCATCCCCTCCATTGGTACAGCATAAATTGTGTGCCTCTGCACTACAGCTATTGCTACAGCTCTGCTCCAAATGGGCTGTCAGACATCCAGAAACCCCAGCATCCAGAAATTATTGAAAAAAAGATGAATATTTCTCAGCATTTGGGAGAGTGAATGAAATTAGAGGTAAGGAAACTTAGATGACATAATACAGCAACCACAGACTGACTGTTACTGCTGTTGGCAGATACCTAACCTGCACATCCACCTTTTAAATATTGTCAGACCATTGTGAGGTAACTTACTAACTTCTAACAGCTGGAGTAAAGTTCTTTATTATAGAATATACAACCTTCATGTCTGGTCTTTGTGCTTTTTTGGTATTGTTAGAAAACAATGTAGTGGATGGACTTGCTAGAGAAAAAGTTACAGTTTACAAAACTGTAAATATATGCCTAAATATTTCCATCAAAGAGCAGCTAGTTCTTACCCTCTATCAATATCATGGTAATGTAATTAACTGCAGGTAGTCTTTATTATTAAAATGATATATTAAATAAGTGATTGTCTCTACTTAAAGAATACAGCTTTTAGATGGTCCCACAGAATAAAACAACTAAAGCTTCTTTATTCTCCAGAGATTGTAAAGATCCATCCTGCCTTCAGGAATACACACCACCACACTCCATGTGGAAGAAATATGTAAGTGACTTTTTCAAAAACAAACACTTAAATGCAGCTTCTTAGAAGGCCAAGTATTGCAGTGAGTGCCTACCTTGGAGGTCTTGTGTTTTCTCTGTCCTAGTGAGGCTTCTCTGTATAACTTTTTTTTTTTCTGGTAGGCCAGTTTATGCTGACACTTCAAAGGTTAAACCCTTTTCCCTTCCTTCCCATTACTTAATTTGCTTTTCTATCACTGCATGCTGCACGTGAGAGGTGGAGTTCCCTTTTAACTTGAGAGATCAGCACGATAGGAGGGCAGTGGAAATCAAACAAACCTTCAAGAATGCAAAGGCAGTAAGGCACCCACAAAACTAGTACTTGGATCCAAAACTAGATGGGTGGCCAGCTTTATCCCAGACAGTCCATCAACAGCCTAACCACAGGTCAGACCAACCCCAAAGTTGCTCATGCTGTCCTCTGGCATTAACTAAGAAGCCAGATATTTCTACCCAAGGAATTTCCTCCACAGGGATTGCCTTTAAAGAGGGAGGGCGAAGTCAGTCTCCTAAAGAAAATGCACGTGTATGCCACCTAATGAAAGATTTATTAAAAAAAAGTAAATCAAACCTTTGTTGTTGATTGTACACACACAGGGAAATGGGAATTGGACTTCCACCTCATTTCACATCAGCCCAAATTTTCCTAGACTTGAGAAGAAAAAAAATTAATAAAAATAAAATGTTCATAACAATTTGTTTTCTATGTGAATTCACTCAGGTGAGCTTCTGCTAATTCAGTTCCTGTCCATTCAGCTGCCACTATAAGTATCCAAAACATTACTTTTCTAGGCTTGCTTCCTGCAGTTGAAAAACAGTTTGTTCTTAATTTCATATTGCTGGTGTAAGACAGAGGATCCAGGTACTTTTCACAATCAGCGGGCTATATTATGTTCGTTTTGAAAGCACATACAAGCTAGACAAAAAAAGAACAGCCCCAGTCTCAAAGTTCTTTCAGTCAGACAACAGTGTGCCCATGTTTACTTAATACAAACTTTAGCGTCAGTTGTTTGATTAAATCAATTTAGAGTTCAAAGACAATTTAGGCATTGAAGACTGTCTTAAACAGGCAACCAAAGGGCAGCTGCTGTAAGTCAGATGGGCAAATGAATCCATTCATCTGTAAACAGGCATGGAAAAGCTCCATGGTCTTCATGGCAAGGTTTGGGTTCAACCCCTCTTTTAGCTTTTCAGTTATTGCCTGACTTCAGGATGTGATTAAAAGTGTATTCTAGTAAAAAAAATCCCAAAAACTCAAAATAAATATATCTTCACTTTTAGCTTTCCTACCTACTTATGCTTCTGTCTCCTAAAGAGAAACGACTAGGTTTATAATAAAAAAAGCGTGATTTCTAGCTCTTGATCAAATTTCTTGTTGACAGAACTTTGACTATAAGGCACACATAGGAACTTGGACTATGTGTGGTTTTAAGGAACTAGCACCAAAAAAAAAAGTGCTAATAACAAATATATTCAATTTTGTGTGTTTAAAGTATGCAGGTAGGTTCCTTAGGATGAGCTATCTAGAGCAACACTGAGTAGAAAGAGGTTGATAAAACTACAAGGACTTGTACCAGTAGTTCTGCCCTAAATTCTGCAGAACAGATGAGGGGCAGGAGTATTTCACACTTTTCTGTAATTAGCTTTCAATAAACTGTGCAGGAAAATTTTTGATTTACATATGCCTGCATTTTCCAATCACCTAAGCTATGTGTTATGCTGTTGCAGAATATCTTTTCTCCTTACCAACTAGAACAAGGCAGGCATTAACTTTTGCCACAGCACAAAGTGAAATTCTATATAATCCCCATGTTATGTCTCCTGTTCCCTCTAGTTTAATCTGCAACACTGGGAATTTGTTATACAACAAGAAACACATTTTAGGAATTGTCACATTTTGTAATTCTTTTTTGTGTTTGGAGTGTCACAAGCATTGTGGCTCTGGTTCAAGCCAACTGCAGACTGGAAAATGAAATACAATCTAAAAATACCATAAAAATGGAAATTTTTGACGTTAATCTTGTGCAAGGTTTTTACATTCTGTAGTGAAGCTAGCTGAACCTGAAAGAGACTGAAAACTGAGGAGCTTTGCAGCTCTTTGTAGTTCCTCTCATCCACCCAGACTGTACCTGTGGGTCCCATTCATTAAAAGGGTCTTTGCAAGGAGACCTTGCTCCATTCCAGGACCTATCAAAAAGCCAACAGGAACTTTTGTGACAGGATGGCTCTGTATCGAAGGAAAGGACTCAGGCATTAGTGGCACCATAGAGGATGAGGGCAAGACTGGCTCAGTAGATAAAGGCGACGGTTTAAAATTCGGACAATCTGGGTTGTAGTTTCTCTCCCGCTGCTGGTTTCTGGTGAAGCCCTGGGCATATCGCTTACTCTGTGTTGCAGGTGGTTGACCACGTAATGAGGAGAACAGCCCTGAAGAGAACGAGGACAAGGATATTTGCAAAAGAAAAGGAAGGAAGGAAGAAAGAATGTGTGGGATAAGTCTATCTCATATTAGATAACACCAGGGAGGGTTGATATGATCGTTGCTTTGGTTCTACACAGATACATCAGGAAAATAAGGCAGCTCCTTTTCAGGACATCCATCAACTTCTGAGGAGCCAAAACCTGGCAGGATACACTGTGCAATTAGTGATTGGAGCCTGTGTTCCTGTGTCATGTATGCGAAGTGGGAGAACCAATGGGACCATCTCTCCCTCTCCTTTCAATTTTGTAAAATGCTGTAATTTACACAGGTTGTATGTCAGGGCTGAATAGGGGCATAGAAAGTTTGCAAATATGCATTAACAAATAATCATGCTGCCAAAATAATTTGTATTTGTAACACATCAAATGCTCTTAAGCATTGCTGCGGGTGAACCTGAAAGGCAGAAGTAGTATTTTTATGCTAATATGCTATAAAATGTCTCAGCAAAATAAGCAAGTCCCTCTGCAGTGGGTGTTTATTTTCCTTGACATGATTTAGAAGATTCTCATGTGACAATCTTTTGTGTTGTATTTGTAAAATGATCTCTATGAGAATAGCACACTATTATAATACAATCTGCGGTTGCTTGAGCAGCAGAAAGCTACTAATACAGTGCTTTACAATAGAGCACTTATACAGTTTAAAGTGCAGCTTTCATGTACAGTATTTTAAAGAACTGCTACAAGCCATGTTTGCAGTGCTTTTTGGAAAGCAGGGTAATATCAAGGAGAAAGCTCCTTACTAGTGAGCTCCCTGTCACCGAACGACCATGTTGCTGTTCCAGTAAATCCAGGTGGGAACATTTTCAAGGAAATGTCGAATATTTCTCCTTTTACCCAGAAACAGCATAGCTATTTTTAGGGATATTTTCCATTGGCCTGCAGCACATTTCAGTTGCCTGTAGCATGATGGAGAGTGGCATATTGTATGTTACACTGAATTGAGAAAATGACTATGTTGCATCATGTCTGTACTTGGCACTGAAGGATGCTGAGATGTTCATATTTCCTCATACTTGTGCCAATTTGTATGCAACACAGTTCTATCACAAATAAAATGTAGGGTATTGGATCCATCCTGCTCTCATTTAACCTTGTGACACTTTGATAGCATTTGACTTCTTTGTGAGAGACTGGAATCAGTACCACTGTGCCCAGTCCGAGTCTGCTTATGGTACTTAAATGAAAGATATTTTTGGTACTGGGCAAAGAGCTGCTATTGTAGCAAATACTTTATAGGCTGTATCTATGTTGAAATGTGAGGTTCAAAAATATACATGCCTCCAAATTATCCAGCATTTTCAGATCACTTCCTAATTAAAACCCCTTGAGTGGAAATCATCAGGTATGCACCCCAAGACACTCATCAGACTCTCAGGGGAAACAGGCTACCCGGTGGGGAGATACAGTTCCATGTTCAGGAGGTGCCTTTGCCCTAAAAATCATCACAACTGTGTGAGGAGATCTGCACTGATTTCCCTTCATCCCCACCCTCTCTGCTGGGACATGATCAGATTCTGTTGCCTCTATTCAACTTGAGAGTAGCATCTACTCTCAAGTAGATAAGCTGCATGGCTTATCTACAGATAAGCTGCATGGCTAAGCCAAAATGGGGGCCAGAGAATCTGCTGCAAAATTTCTTGTTGCTGTTTTCCTCCTCAAATCTTGTATGAAACTTGATGGCAAAAAAAAAAAAAAAAGCTGTTAGGCATTCTGTTTTAATCTATAAAACTCACATAACTAGTGTAACTTTAAGTCAACTTTATATCACTGATCGAAATGGAGACAATTAAACAACTGTCTTTGGAGATACAGAAATTGCAGTGATTTTCCAGATCTGGTGTGTGAGCAAGACTGCACTCAGCATAACTTATCTTGCACTGCTTAATGCAAGCCACCCAACTCAGTTTGCACAGGGATTGCATTACTCTTAATCCTAAAGATTGACATTGACAAACATCAGGAGATAATTTTGTAACTCTGTCATTAGAAAAAGGAGATTTTAGGTTTCAAGTCTGCAATTGTTTTGACCTCTAGGTATGTGCATCTTTATTCCCTCAGAAAATGGCACATCTTTTATGTGCAGATCTCAGCAATAACCAAGAAAAGACTTTCTAATTTAAATTGGAAAGATCAGCTACAGTCTGTTTGGCAAGTTGAATGACATATTAAAGTCACTTTTGATTTAGTCATTTTAGGAGATCTGTTCCAATCACAGTTGTTTTCTTTAGCTCTTGAAAATGAGTTGAGGATGCACTTTGGTTTTGTACCTCATTTATCTAAAATAGCAAATAAAAATATTTCCAAAAATTCTTCTAAACTATTTTTCAAGGGGTTTTTTTTAATATTAAATGAATGAGTTCATTTAGGCAGTTGAAAGATAATGTTTTAAATGCCTCTAAGAAACAGCTGTTTTAGGAAAAACTGGGGCCCTGTCCACAGAAAATTCAGTGAATACCAGTGAGGACTTTTCCAACAACATCAGGTTAGGATTAGAGTCAGGATGAAATATCAGTGTATTGATATTTAATTCTCTAGTCTCAGCTGGTGGTGAATCAAGTAGCAACTCATTAGGAGTCATCTTTTACTCCATGGAGTGAACCTATGATTGGTATTTTGTGCCCTCACACAGTTCCCATCACTACCTGATGTGTAATCTGATGTTGTGCATATCTTCAAAAATTGAAGACACAAGCCACATTTTTATTTTTGTTTTGTATCTCTTCAAATGCAGCCTGTAACATGCAGCGTTATCTCTGCTCGTGACTATCACACTTAATTACACTTCATGTGTCGAATTTGGGATGTGAATGTCACTCAAGTGTTTCTTGCACACTTTATGATAGATATTTAATCCAGCAAACCTAAAGAAAACAGATCATTTAATTTTCTAATCAGTTTACCAGATACAGGCTCTGAGGCTTGGAAATATTTTGAGCATTTTCTATGTTTTTTAATGAAGTGTTACTACAGTGAGAGGTGGATGTTACAGCCCAGCTGTTGCCATACGCAGCAGAGGCTGCTGTGCTCTGTGCTGGCTCTCGGTGAAGCTCCAGGTCTCCAGCCAAGGCTGTCTGGCAGCGAGCTGGAGACTGTGATGGTTTTCCCTTTTTTTGTACTTTTTTTTTTATTTCTTGCCCTCCAGTGGATAAACATTTCAACAATTTCAGAGTTAAAGTTTCAATATTGCTAGAGGATGAAAAAAAGGAGAATGGATGCTTTGTCCTTCAGTCTTTGCAAATGTGTAGGCTGCGGGTTTGTGTCTCCCAGGAACATCACGAGTAAAGGGGACCTGCTGGAGTCTGTCTCCATCAGGGTGTGTTTGCTTCTCCACCATCCTAACCCTTCTGCTGTTACCTCCTCTCTGCAAATTAATCTTCTCAACTGATGATATTCTGTGGAGACACAAGATTTATGTGTTCCCTGAAAGATGCAGACCAAGTTTTTCCTTTCAATGTGGAGCATTTAAAATTATGGGGAGCACGCTAGGAACATTAAAACAAATGTGCATCAGATCCCCAGGGGACTCGGATGCCATGTGTGCAATGTTTCCTCCAAACAACTGAGAACCAGCATCGTTGTTCTTCAAGAGAGTTTCTGAAGCAAAGGAAACAATAGGATGTGTCCATAATTCCTAGCTCGTGAGCACATGGAGCTGTAGTACTCAGACTTTATGTCTGAATGGTATCTGACATGGATAGATGAAACTGGTATAATGGGATTTTCACTTTCGAGATAATTCTTGTAAATGGAAGATCATACATTTTTCCTGATGAAAAGACATGTATATATATGTTGTTTGTTTATTTGTTTGAGTATTTTTTTCCCCCCAGTAATGAAATTAATGTTAGAAGAACTCTTTGTGACTGCAGAAACTTGAAAGTAAAATAAATGCTGTATAGATCATGGCCACATACATGTATTATTTTTTTAGGAGCAAGGTATATAGGTATTTTTAAAGAGCTGCTACTATCTGAAGTGCAAACAGAAAAGGGTCTGTAGAATGTTAGCATCCCAAGGCCTCTTAGACCTAAAGTCAGTTAGTAGGCAACATCAGAGATCAGAAATTGATTTTGTTTGAAAGGAATTATTTCAAAGTGATTGGATAAAACAGAGAGGTGTGTTATAAAATAGATGAGGAAAATATTTGTTAGCCTGGGAGAGAAGATATATCTATTGTTTGAGTAGCCATGGCTCAATATGTCACACTTTACCCCTATTACGGTCATATCCATTTAAAGTCAGGCAATAGATGTGCAGCAGCAAAAAAAAAAAAAAAAAAAAAAAAAAAAAAAAATAGAAAAAAAAGACATGTAAGTGGAAAGAAGGAAGCCTGTATTCCCCAGGACATTGACTCATTTACATGATTAGGAGTCAGAGCTCATATATATTTATACTTAAATCAAGGCACGGTGAAACAACCTATAACTGAATTGGAAAGATGGAATCTGTGGTGTTAAGCTTCCCTGGGAGGTGCTGAGCACTTTTGGCTTTTAGCAACATCTCTAGGAACTGAGCATACCCTGTGGCTCATCCACATGAACCCTACAGAGTTAGGGAAATTTTCCAGCCTTTCCTAACTTTATCCCTGCTTCCTCCACAGTCCTGTTTATGCATCACAGCCCCTCAGTGAGGGTTAACCACACATGATGTTGTTCAGTTGTCCGAGGAGTTGGATGTTTTAGAGTCTGGAGCCCTTTATAGCTTCCACTTCCTGAGCAGATGCTGTCACACTGTTCATAGTCCCTTATGATACCACTGTAAGAGTGTAAAGAGGGAAAATAAACTTCTCCAGCACTTGGATTTAAACTTGGAATTTTTAACTCACCCAACGTTTCCTCCCCTTTGCACCTTGTAGTACCTCTGAAACAGGTGTTGGTTTGACCCTACTTTGTAAAAATTACTGTCTGACAGTAGTGGACAACTTCTTAAATAGAACAAAATTATCACAGTAATTTTTGGGAGATCTTATTTTCTTTTTGTACATATTTCTTTAATTTATTTTTAACAGTATGAATACTGGGAATCCTTATAATTCTTCTGAAGATTAAACTCTGCCCTGGGAAGTTCATAGCTCAGTCAATATTTGGCCTTTCGAAGCTGTGTTAAATAGATTAATTATTAATTACTAAATTTTTTTATTAAAACTGTAATTTTATCTTCCCTAAGAAGCCTAGATATTGGTACAGGAGTCCTTTTTGATGGCACAGGTATTTGCTGTCCATGCTGAAAAAAGTAATTACTTTATTAATATGGCAAACCTAAAAATAAGTACTTGAATACTTTTATCCTGTGCTGAAATCAAGTCTAGTCACACACAACGTTAGCTGTTTTCTAACTTATATATATTTGGAATTCAGCCAAGAAATGATGTTTTTAGTGCCAGAAGTCAAAAACCACACCAAAAATATTTCAATACTCCGCAGTGTTCTTATTAAAAGAACAGACCCCTTAACAAGTTTCATGTTATTTTGTCTCTATCTACATAATTCAGGTGTTATCTTGGGATCTGCATGTATTTTGCATGCATTTAATGCAAACAGAGAGTAATTGCATGGCCAATTATTTTTAATCATTAACCAGCTTACATTGTAGCAGGCTTATTTCTTTTTAAGACATTACTGAGACTCTCTTAGCCAAATTTAGCCAGATACAGTCAGACTGTTGCAAAGCAGTCACAGTCAATTGGACTGCATAGTTATTCATGAATATGGTTGTAAATGCCTCAGATATGGCCAATGAGCAGTAAGTCTTTTGGCAAATGTCTCTTTGCAGTGGGATTCCACACTATGCCACAACCTGTAATAACCAATCCTAATGTGAGATGGCTGCACAATTGCATAGTTAGTATTTTATCCTTGTAAGTATTTCAATTAGTTTCTATTTTTTAAAGGTGAATACTCAAAAAATCCTCAGCAATATGTTCACATCGGAATCAGTCACCAACTTTGCTGGAAGCAGAGTGATACTCAGAACTTCAAACAGTTCTGGTGTAATATTTCTAGAAAGCCCCTGCATATACAAATAAAATATTTTTTCAATTGCAATACTGAGAATTTTTTTTTCTCCTTTTTCTTTATTCTGTCAGAATCTTCAAAACTGTCTACTAATGTCTTCTCAGGAAAATTTTTATTTAACCATATCTGTACGATATCTATATAGTCTTAAATTAGGCTTTCAAAGCACCATACATAAAATAAGAAAAATCCACATAACATTTTTTCAAATTTGGAAAAAAATAATAACTTCATATTACAAAGCAGGAAACTGAGGCAAAAATTATAAAGTGACTTGATCAAGCATTCAAAAAATAGAAATTTTCAGGCTTTTTAATCCTAAGTATTCTATGGTGTAGGTTGCATCTCTGAAACTGATTTCCTGGTTTCCGGCTCTCACAGTAAAATACTCAGACATAAGTTTTGGAGTCCTTAGTATATGGTATTTGCTTTACAGGTTTGCACAGGGTTAGATAATTTACTCGTTACTTTATATTGTGCCCTAAGAAGATTCAAAGCAGGTGAGAGCAGTTTATGAATGGTATTTAATGAATTTCAATTCATGACCTTGTGATGTTATAAGAAAACTGTTCACGGTTGTATATAGATCTCTGCAAAGGTTCTTGGTAAAAACTGTAAAACAAGTAATCTAAAGCAAGGCAATGAAGAGAAGCAGGTTGTCCTCAAGAGGCACCCAGATTCATGAGAAAGAGATAAAAGAGTAGCCACAGATTTATTCTGATATAACAGAGAATGGTTATGTCCACATCTGCTTACAGGGGGAAGACAATAAAAGACACATTCTCAGTGTATATATTGCACAAAGAGATTATAAACGATCCTCCTGAAAAGGTATGACAAAAAAAAAAAGTGGATACTTCTGGCTCTGTAACATTAAATTCATTAAATTCATTAAAAACACATTGTGCTTACAGTGATATGAGTATACAGTAGTGGTAAGCTCATGAAGCACAGTCAGCACAGAGATGTTCCTCAAAAGATCAAATATGAAAGTGGCATGTGGTTCTCTGTGCATTTGCTAGATGAACAGTAAAATTAAATGTCTCAAACAATTGTTTTGTAGCATTTTTATTGTATTCATGCATTGTAAGGGTTTTAAGATCTGGGTCACTAATTACAAGGACATTATTTTTTAATCACCAGCAGCTGTAGGAGTACTTGGGGAAGCCTTGGCCACACATTCTGTTCTGCAATCTGTCTGCAGACACCAATTTCCCATGACTGGTGGAGAGGAGGTAAGAAGCTGGAGTGGCCTCTCTTGTCTGAAGTTCTTATGTTGGTATAAAATATATTAACCCCATGTTATTCGATTTCATTATTCTCCATGATTTTGGCTTCTTGCCATAACACACAAGACTAATTTACAATATCCTTCAGGCATGCTAGTATTTCTTATACACTCACAGGAACTTGACTGTCTGGTGTCCTCAGTCTTCAGTGCTCAGTCTAACAATTCAGTGTATGGTGTGATCACAGCAGGACTGTCATGCTGCCCTGCCTTATTGCTTAAGTACAACCCTGCTAAAATTACCACGCCACCACTGGGGGTGAATGAATACATGATAAGAGCTGCAGTGTGACAGTTTCAAAGGAAATGACATAGGGATTTAATTAGATCCTCTGTGTGTGCCTCATTGATTCTTAGAGAGGTTTCATTCTAGTGGAAGCAGATGTGAATGGTAGGGTAAGAGTTAGGATTATTTCACATGTTTTTGTTGATAACTCCAGAAAGAGTAAAAGAACCAGGCATTAGAGGATCAGACAGCAAACTGAGAGATTGACTAGTTTGGGAATTAGCTGCATTTTCTTTTCCCATTTTTTTCTTATGCAAAATGTTATTAATAATATTAACACTGAGAAGCAGGATGCAGCTGCAAGGTTACCAGGCTGTGCTGGAGATTCAGAGCTGTATTTGGTCTCCATTGGGTGGTTTACAGAGCTATACTTGTATAATCTCAATCAGTCGTGACCTGAACATCTTGAGCATCCACAGCATCCAAAACAAGATATTGTATCATTGTTAATTGCCATTTGAATAAACATAAGGTGAAAGAACCCCAAGATCTATAGAAAAAAAGCAAAAGTGTCTGTAATCCAAGGTCAGCCCTTGGAAAGCATGAAAAGCTGTTTTTTGCAGCTACTGCAGCATACTGGAAGGGAGAGCTGAATGAAGTTGGAATGCAGCTAAGTGATGCTCCCAAGAAGGAACATACAAATCTAACTGCTAGTCACTCATGAAAGGAGATTCCTTGGGCATCAGTTTTCTTCAGTTAGAGTAAAAGGTAGACAAGCAGGCAATAAACAAAGAAAATATAATTATTTATGTTGTTTTCCCTGTGTTTTTATATACTTAGAGAATGACAGTCTGGAGCTGTGCATCCACCGCACCTGAGATATTTCTGCTGGTGACAAGAACAGGTTTCTCATCATGATTGTTAACCAGTGCTGCCTATGGACCCTGCGGATGACTGCTGAATCAGGAATCACAGTCTCCTTATTCTGTCCATAGAGAAAACACTAACATCATTATTGTCAATGACTCAATGCCTGCTTCTGACATTTAAATACTGTGACAGAATAGAATGGCTTCCATAAGGAAAATGATTGCTGGTGGCCTGCACAAGAAATAATCTGTTGAAACTTCCAGGTGCCACTTATTTTGAGCTCCTCTTTCAAAAGCAGACTAAGTTTTGACAGATGTCCTTTGCAATATTCACATTCTTTTTCTGCACAGACTGGAGTGCAGGACTGGGCTATTTTGCTGACTTACTTCTTTTTGGCTACAGACTATGACATAATGATTCTTTTAAATGCAGTCTTTCATTCTACTGACCACAAGTTGCTGCTAAAAAGTTAGAGAACAAAACTGAGTGGGAGGATGCATCATCCTTGGTAAATGCCCCAATTCCTGTGTGAAAACCACAGTTGCTCACTTTTCCCTTTATTGTGACACCACAGAGGCACAGATAGCTGTTTCATCGTGGCTGTTTATAGTGCAAGGCACTGACCATAAGGCACTAGCTGAAAGCATTAACTTACAGTTAACAGGGAATACGCAGCTCTCTGCAGATCTACTCACCAAAGTTGGGTGAATTCGGCAATAGAAATGATTCGCATCAAAAGCTATCCGTGGAACCCATGCTAGGTAGCAGGCCAGCCCATGACAGTGAAGTACAGTGAAAGTTTACACAGTGAGACTTCATGTGTGTGATATGTGTCTTGTATTTCCATTCTGTTCCTAACAGATCTCTCTTTAATCTGCTCATTACTCTCCTTTATGCTGAAAGGTTTCAGCTTTCCTATACAGAAGCTGATAGAATGAGGGGTTTTATTGTCTCAGCATGTTAGATTTCCAGACCCTCACAAAGAGAATAGAGGAAGCAGACCAGATGCTTGGTCAGATATGATGGCTTCAGTATCTCCCTACTTCCAGTATAGCTCTCTTTTGGGGCAAATAGTCAAACCCCATGCACTGTTAATCCTTTTCAGCTTTTTCCATTTTATAGTCTGGTTTTCTCTCTGATTGTAGAGTGTTGCAAATTGTATTTTCTTCAAGGTCAGCAAGTCACACATGTGTCTCACATCTAATGATAGTGCTGGAGAAGAAACCATGACTGACAACTCATAGTGACCCCAGAATCAGTCTTCTATTGTGGGTTACTTTTTTTAAAATAGACTGAATATATACTCTTGCCTCCAAATCACTACATGTCTTCCCTATTTTGTGAGGAGTCCTTACTGGGAAGATATTATAGCAGTTACAGCTGGTCAGAGGGTTATTTTGCTCCTTCAGAAATAGGTGGGAGATAGACAATTTCCTGTAAAAATCTGGAAAAATATATTTTCTTTTTCTTTCTGTGGTTTGCCAGTGATCCTATATATATGTTATAAATACAGTTTCTTACTTCTTTGCTCTCTTCTAGACTTCACAAATGTTTGGGTAACTTAAGAATACCGAAGCTCTGAAAATAGAACAATTTTATAAGGAAGTTAATATATTTAACGGAACTTTTTCTGCTAATTTAATTTATGTACCTAGGCTTGGTATTTAAATTCTAGCTGATAATTTTTTTATAAGAATACCATTATTTTCACCTTTCCCAAGAATACAAGCCTTAATTTCTATAAGAATTATCTGAAAATAATGAGATTTGCTTTGTAATTGCGTCATCAAACCAGTCAGCAAAAGCAGACACCTTTGCTTTCTTTAACGGACTTTGACTGCAAGTTTGTATCACATCTTCATTCTATCAACCTCCAGAATAGAGGGCATCAACAAGCACTTTTGTGAATGTTTTTCTTTTGATATTCACTAACCTAATATATAGAGTTGGAAATCTGTTCTGGCAAGACACTGATCTTATGAAGAATTGATCTGCCAATTCTCTGTAGAGTAGGGGAAACATCAGGAAAATTTAGACTGTTGAAAGCAATTTACTCAACTAAAAGGTTTTGAAAATTGTGAATGAAAAGGATCAATAGTAATATGCAGGAAAACAAAACAAAACAAACTTCTGTTTTTCTGAATACCATCTATCCAATGGTAGATCTTCTTAAGTGAAATGAAATGGCGTGAGTCCAAGCAAACTGTGAAAGGATTAAAGCTTTTCCCAATATGTGAGTGCACTATTTTTCAGGCAGACTGCTTTTTCCTGAACTGCTCAGGGTCTGATTTCTTTCCTCACATGCAGGGCCTGATTCAGAACATCTGCCTGCCACTGGAAATTCTTTATTAGCTTCAGAGTCACAGGATACTTACAGGAGAGAGCACTGCTGTTTAAAAATATCGCTTTGTTTTGGGACTTAGTCCATGCAGTCATACTGGATAGATGGTATCTCTTGCTTAACTAAATTCTCATTAATAGCACTTAAAAACCACCCTAGTTCAGGCTAACTGCAAATTACATCCCTCCTTGGCATTACGGATAGGGAAATGCCTTGGGTTGTCTTATTTACTTGATGCTGGCCAGGTGATATTCCTGTCTCACAGCTGACAGGGACAAAACTTTCACTATACTTCGTGTAGGTTGTGCTGACATAGGGTTTCACTATGACATCCTTCTCTTTGTGCTGTGAAACTTTTAAAGAATAAAGCTTCTGTGCTGCTCTATTAACTATGAAACTGGGTAAATAATTAACTTCTGGCTTGTACATAACTAGGGAAAAACTCAGGAAAGGAGTAAAATTAAAATGAAGGTTTTCCCTTGTTTTTTAGTGAAAATTTTTTGGGCTACCCTCATGAATAGTTTGTTTTACTGTTAAATAGTTTAACATGCACTGAATTTGAGTTCTGCATTGTGAATTCTTTTTTGAGTTCACACTGAAACATATTCCAAATTAAAAATGTCAGAACAAAACATGTTGGATTTTTCCATTGCTGGACAACATCTCTAGGCTGGGAAGATGCTGATATGACTTTTTTGAAACTCTAATCTCTCATTTTTGACAGAGAATCCTGATTTTTTTTTTTTTACATTTTTTCAGTTACTTTTATTATAAATATTATAATCTTTTTTCCTTTGTTCCATTGCCATGGAAGGCAATGTTGAGCTGGCTCAAAGGAAAAAATGAACACAGACTTGTGATACGTTTACAAAGCGTGTTTTCTTCCTCTTTTCCTGCAAATGGCCGAAACCCACAATTAAATGTAAAGCTTTTGTGAAGTAAAACTTTATTTTAGGTGCTGATGAAGCAAAACGTTCACCAAGATGGCAGGACGAACATGATGTCAGCAGCAGTTCTTGACAGAGTTGCAGAACAGCATTGCTATTTTTGGGTTCCCATTCAGAAGTATGAATGATTGATTGCATTCTACATTGCTGTCCATTTTCATAAATTATTGTAAAATTATGTATTAAAAGAGTATGATCTTTAAATTTAGAGGAAAGAGGAAAATGCTTTCTGTTTGGAAATCCAGATTCGAATAGTCTTTCAAGATCTGAATTTTCATGGGCTGCTGGTGCCAGTGAGTGTTTTTGTGGCTGACCCATGTTCACCTCATTTGTTATACCAGTCATCTCTCTGCAGATTGATGCAGCTGTTCATTATTACCGTGATGAGATTAATTATCTCTGATTATGTTAGACCTCTAAAATATGTATTCTACCAGTATTATATAACAGAGGAGGTTAGAATTGTTACCGTTTGAAAACAATCTTTAAGCCTGTTGACAGATACTATTTTTTTCAAGATAAGACTTAACAGAAGGAAAATTTATTTTTTTATTTGAAGAACAATTTTTCACCTTAACTAAGTAATATGATGGAAAATATGTTTAGCATACAATTTAATGTTGCCAACCTCTTTATAAATACCAAACACCTGATAGAAGGTGATATTTCAGATGCTTAGGAGCCTGAATATGTAAACTCTTCTCCCAGAATTCTATTTTTCTGTACTGCAGATGTGACAGGAGTGATGATACATCTCCTACCTTACTCAGAGAGTTGTCACAGGATTGTAGTCAAAGATATGCCCCATCAAGGACACTGTGTCAGTTGAACAGTTTCTCTGTGGAGATGCTAACCTGAGTTCATACAAATTATGAAGAATGTGCTAGTTGGTGAGCTGCCCTATGCACTCAGGTGGTCCAAGGAGCTTCTGCTCTTCTTGTCTTCATCTTACATTCTGTGAAAAAAGGTGTCAGTGTAGATGACCTAAATGTGGAGATCTCCACAAAGAAGGAACCCATTGCATTCATGACTTTCTATTCGTATTTGAGATCAAAAACCAGGCTTTGGCAAGTGTGTTGCACTCTTTCCATTAGACGGCATGAAAAGAGTGCCTTTATCTGGCTGTTACTCAATGCATGGGACTTTCTTCCCACCTTCTTTTGGTCTTCTTGATGTGGTCTTCTGCAAAGGTTCTCATTGTCCACAATGGCACCAGGTTACCTTTGCTGAATTTGCTGGACTGTGGTCCTCTCTAGGCAAGCAAGAAGTGGATTGTAAGGAGAGCTTTTAAATGGTCTTATAAAAGCTTTCTTGCAGTTTTGGACCCCTCTCTTTAAAAATGGCTCAAGCCACTCAGTGATCCTAGGTCTGATCCTACATTTCATGTTGCTAGGTTTCATATCCCTCTCACCACTGACCAGGTAATAGGGCTGAGCAGTGGCATTGCACATTCAGACTTACAGATCTCTAAGATCTGCTTGGAAGAAAACAGGAGGGGAAAAAGAATCAGAGAAGCAGCTAGAAAACATGTCTTTCATATCCTGATCACCAGTGCCTTTCATCTGAGTGAACTTTATGATGCCTCAAATCTTCTTCAAGGAGTGCTGGAGCACTGTCCACAAGGAGGTGAAGTGTTTGTCAGCAGATGCAGCTTTCTTCAAGGTAGACCATTTTCTCATGTTGCCTGTAAGTGGAGGAGAATGCCTCTACTCATCAAGCTGATGAGTTATGCTGCTGACCTCAGCATTGCCTCCGAAAGTCCAAATAGGACAAAGTTGCTAGTTTCAACACTGCTGTACATAGGTTAGCTTATTGCGAGTGAAATTGCCTTCTCCCTTACCTGGAGAGGGACAGTACCTGAAGAAAAAATGCTGGAAAAACTTCTACATTCTGAACTTCTGCTTGCCAAAAGGAAAGCCTCTGGTCTGGCTTTGCATGATTGCCAACAGGCAGCATCGCAGGTGCAGACATTGACACATCTGCACACACATCTTAACCAACTTGTGGAGCACAAATTCCTCTACTTCTGAACCCCAAAGGCAAAACAAGAAGCCAAATTAATTCTTGTCATAACGTATCCTGAATGACATAAGCACCATTCCCACTGACTTGCTGGACGTGGCCACTTCGATCATGGGAACAGCAGTTTGCTTCTTGTGCAAGTGCAGGATGCTGAAACATCTGGGGCGTACTTGGGTGTTCACAGAACACTTTCCTATCATGTACTTTATTGACTGCATTAACCAGAAGCATTTTAAGGAGTTTTCCAGATGGATAATGAAGTTACTGGTGGCTGAAATATAAAACTTTGAGAATCGAGGTCACGATTGCAAAGGCGCATTGATTGAAGTACATAAACTGCTTGACAAAGAATTTGAATCCTGCATATTTAAATATTCACAGCACCTACAAGTTTTGCTGCTACTCTGTGAAATACAGCTTCATTTGCCAGTGAATCAGGGTTATAAAAATGGTAATTGTGAAGTGTAGCTGCTAACTGTATCAAGAGAGAAGGGATTTTATATGTAATGGAGATTCTTTTTAATGATAAATTATCTAGCTCCTGGCTACCATGTATGAGCTCTATTAACTGCCAATAAATTGTTCATTGTTAAATCTAGTTCACTCTTCTTAATTAGGCCAAGAGTTTTTTTCTCTTTAAGTCTTTTTCTTGCTTTAATTTGGAAATATATTTGAAATCCTAATGATGTTAACAGCTGTACCAGACACTATGTAGAGTCACATAAGGACTGATGTTACACAACTGAAATCTGGAAAGATCTGAAAACCTATGAGTTATACAAATCAGGATTTGAAACAGACAGTTAATAGAAGTGCCTGGTTATAGCTGCAGCAAAATTATGAGCACACTCCTATTATACAATTTAAACAAATCCAACAGCACACTATAAGCTTGTTGGGTCTAGAAAAGATGCATCCAGTTACCTTATGACTTGCAAAGGATTAAAGGACACACCATACAAAAAAAAAATTAGGAAAATATTAAGCCTATAAACTAACTATTGCTTAGGGAGCTCCTGGTGATCACTCCATTGGAGCAAAATGAGAGTATTTCAGAGAAAGAGATAGACATTCATAGAAAGGCTAAGATTACCTTTCTGAAAACTACTTCATGGACCATGGTGAAATAGATTCCACCCAAAGTGCAACACTAACTTTAAATTTTCATTAAGTTTCAAGTGTCAGTGCATCACTACACAATGAGTGACCACCTTAAGTACTAGCCTAGTCCCACGTCTCCATGGTGTTTCACCAGCACAATTGTATTTTTAGCTCTTCTAAACAAGCACTTAAATAAGATTACTAGAAAAAGTAATTAAGGTTTGAAGGTGCTGGCTCTCCATTGTTGGAAACCTCTGTTCCCTTTGCACCTTCAGTTGTCCGTCTGAAATAACAAGGTAAAGGCACCCGCCTTTGATATATGCATTACCACTAACTTTACATTGCTAACTGGCTCTCTGGGTACCATTTAAGGTTCAGACTTAATCAGTCAGCAATTTTCATGCTTCTCCTGCAAGATGTGAATCTTTTCTTTAGGGCAGACAGAGCACTGGACTTGAGTGACAGGAGTTGTGACTGCAGGGAATCCCAGTTGTCAGAGCTGGAGTCAAGTCAAACTCATGACTTTTCGCAGGGGATATAGTTAGCAAATCTCCCTGACAGAGGCTAGAGGCAAGAAGAGATCAAATGTGCTAGAGGTAAAATATGTTTGTGTGCACTGAAATATAGCTCTGCTCTATCTGCTGAGCAATTAGGAGCAATTTAGACAACTGTACTTCTGCCTTATGCCCTCCTGCGAGTGTCCTTTTCTGAAATTTAGCCTACTCTGGCACATTTCACATTGGTGGAAATTTCAAGGCATTGAACTTGTACTGTCCAGAGTAAGAAGTGAAAATAAATAAAAAAAGAGGACTGTAGATATTAAATGTTATTAAAAAGATCAGCTCCATGGTAACAAATTTCTAGGGCAGAACAAATGCTTATTTTGATAGGTTTTTAAAATTTTCAACACCTACATCAAAACACTCAAATTTAACTATTTGTTTTGATATCAGTATTTTATGTCACTAACATGCTGCTTTCCAAAAAAAAAAAATGTATTTTGTAAAAGAAAGAATAATTTCCACTCTTCACCAATTTTAGGGGACATAAGGAGGGATACTGAGTTTGGGTTGATCAAAACGAGTATTTTCTCCAACAAACCTCTTATCATAACGTTTTATTTGGAGTGAGATATCTTAGTGTAGTTTTATCTGGTCCTGTAGATATTTATAGAAAATTGTTCTTCAGATATAATTAAATTATTTCAAATTATTTATATTTATCATATGGTTACAACACGTAACTCTCTTTGAACATTAGATATATTTATAATTGTTTTCTACTTTCCCTACCCTCCCCAGAGCTCTTTCACACTTCCTCCAAAAAAACCACATTCAAAACATTGCTTTTAAGTGGTCAGTTTAAATCAGATAGCAGCAGAAGGCATGCTTCTCCTCCGTTCCCTACACAAGCCAGGTACCCTCCAGCTCTTATTACTTCCCAGCAATGTTTTGTCTCATTGAGTTACAGCATTACAGCAGACTCAATAATCAATAGCAGGCCTTCTCACTTCAAAAATATTCTCAGCTATATTAGATTGGATATGTTTGATGGAATATTAGGCATATTTGAGAAGTGCCTACAAATCAGAGAGCAACTGGCTTGGGGGACAAATATAGATTCATTCCTTTCTCTTACCTACACTTTCTTTTACCATACATATGGTATTTATGTCCCTACTTTCTTAATACACACAAAATATTTCAATTTAATAACCAAAATATCACTAGTTGATTGCTGGTGATAGTTTAATTGACATTTAAGTTCAGAATTAAATATCATCACTAAACCCACATACAAGTCAATGCTAGTCATTAAAGAGGGAAAATCTAGCTGTGAATCAAGATATACACATGTCCTAAATCTAACCAATTGATTTACTGCTTCTCTCACCTCCCTTCAAGGCTATGATAAGGTGTAATCATTTGCATGCTGTAAATTAAGACCACAATAAAGGACTTCTTTTTTTCTCTTCATCTTTTATAACTAAGAATATGGTAAAGTACAGGCCTAAAAATCAGAATTTTGAGTCACCATTGAACACTCCTTTTCAGGTGATTGTACATGGAGCTGAACATTTGGTTAAAAGGAAACTATCATGTGTTCAATGCAAAATTTTGCCATCTCAGGTTAAGAAAAAAATTGGTTTAGTGTCTTTTTGGACTCTGATCTTTCAGTGTGGTAAACAACTACAAATCCTGCCCAATCCAATAAATCCTTAGGACATTCAGTTTTACTCAGAATGCACTCAGCATCTTTCAGATTAGTTCCTTGAATTATAATTTATTTTGTGTTTATTTTGCTTCTATTTCCTTCCTTCCTGCAGCAATGGATTACTCTTCCAAAATATTTGTTATAGAGCTCATAAATAATTGAACCTCTACTTTTCAAGGATACAGTTGTGAGAGGAGGATAAAGTTTTAGATTTCCTGTTCATAAAATATGTTGTCAGCCTTTCATCTTTTAATTTAAATGTATCAAAGTGATGTCTCAGGACCTCTATGAATAATTAGTGCACAATATTAACTGCCAAAGAAATCAGACTGAAGCTTTTCCTTACTGTAATTAAATACTGTTGCATTAAATAGGTTTTGACTGTTCCCCCCCCATGCTTCCCTGCCTCCCCCCACCTTTCCCCAAAAAGAAACTTTATACAGAAACAAAAATCAAGAAGGAGATTGAGGAGCAGTCCAGCCATTCTCCTTTCATCCTGTCTGGTCTGGACAGGGGAACACTTTCCAAATTCAAGATCTCTAGCCAATAAGTAACCTCCATTCAGTTTTGCTAATTCC
Source organism: Lepidothrix coronata (assembly GCF_001604755.1). NCBI lineage: Eukaryota > Metazoa > Chordata > Aves > Passeriformes > Pipridae > Lepidothrix > Lepidothrix coronata. The sequence goes on from NW_016690217.1 coordinate 6,716,120, forward strand.
TTCTCTGTGTCTAGCATCTTCCTTTGAACAGCAAGGCTCTCTCAGCTAATTGAAATGGTGGAAATAATGAAAAAAGAAGAGTAATGAGCTTAGAAATTGATCTGCATCTAGCAGTGTCTGTGGGTTCATCTGTGAAAGGTGAGACAGAAATCTAGATAGCGGTGCTTGCCTCTTGCCTTTCCAGCAGAGCCTGTAAGCCCACATCTTGCTGTCTGAATCAGACTATTCCTCAGGAAGGTTTTTTTTTCTCTGCTGACATTTCTTGTCAAATTGCAGTGACAGGATTCAGTGTTACTAAGACTCTGGATTCACCCAAGATTGATGAATGTCAGTGCTTGAACAGAGAGGGATGAAGAAGTTGCTGAGTATTTACATGGGCATCTTGCAAGTCTACTCTATCGTCTCTGCCTACATGGTATTGAAACAGAAATCTATGGAAGAAAAATTACTCTCATCCAACAAACCTGTAGAAACTGATTGTCATTTGACAGAACCTGTGTCTGAAATTAAGGTATTGGAGACATGCAGTTAATCCTCTGTGAAGATAAGTTGTTGGAAAAGACACACTTAAAAATATAGAAGAATTAAAAGTTTTGTTCTAGCTCTTATGAAGAAAACAAAACCCCCCCTCAGTCACAGGTGAGAGGTGTGTGGAAAAAAGCAATGTAGAAAGTTATTTTTTACACTAGCTCTGCCTAGCCATGTATAATGTCTTGCCCATAAAATAATCTCAGCAGGTATGGTAAGTATTGACAGGTCTGCACTATAGAGCTGTGAATGCAAGAGAGCAGATGCCTGTTAATTCCTGTCAATCTGGAGGGAAAGACAAGAGCAGAAACACAAAGGAAAAATAAAAACATGACTAGCCTATAGAATATCTGGATCCACTGCCTCCCCTCATCCAACTCTTCCCCTCGTCTCCTGAATGAACTGTGAAAAAACCTGGAGCTATTATAGAGCTACAAAGAAATAAGGAACTGGTACCAGATGGGACCTCTTGTCTCCATCTCTCTCCAGCCCAAACAATCTGCTGCAGAATTTAGAAGAGAAGGGTGGAGAATCTAATAGTGTCTCAGAGTCGGAAAGATGGCTCTGGTTCGAGCAGTGCCAGCCTGTTCCGGAGGAGGATTATTATTATTCTGTGTGCCAAAGGATATGGCTATTTTTCTCTCTCACTCGCTCTTCGCAACAAACATTTGGCTACTATTAGCCAGCTGGCAAATGCAAATGAAACATCACATACCAGTTTAGTAGGGAGAGTGCCATCCGTGTTTTGCCAGTCATGCAGCGGTCTGACTGCCAGTGCACAGCACGGCACGTGCCTCACGGATCCTCCTTTATCTGGAAGCACAGAGGAGAGTGGCAGGGAAATTTGTTAGGCAGAGAGAAAGTCTGTGTCATGGTTACAGGACATCATACAGGAGAGTCAGGCCAAGATTTGTCTAGGAAAAGATAGTGGACTGGCTATATGCTCCTAAATATTTGTTCCATATTGCTTGTTAACAATGAGCTTCCCTCTTTACAGGTACACAGAAGAAAATGCAGAAATTTTGCATGTGCAGAGGATGGTGTTTATACCTGATGTGGAAATAGATCCTTGGGAGTTGGTATAAATTGGCAGCAGATCAGGAAGCACGCTCTGCTCTCAGTTACACCTATGCAGTCTCAGCCTACGATGGTGATGGGAGTAGCAGGGAGCAGGATCTGGCCTCATGCCATTGTTATCCTCCTCCTGCTCTCCAGCTTGCTGTTCTTACAGCTTCTCATTATTTTTTTTTAATGTCTCATTTTTATACATTTGTTTCCTCTTTTTCACTGTTCTTGACAAAGTTCAATCATCACTTTTCTTTTACATCTAACCTTTTCTTCTTAGTTTTCAGGCATACAATAAGAGACATTTATTTCATTGTCAGGTAGTATTCTGATGAACTGTATTTAGCTGCAGCCTGGCAAGCCAAGTATTTCAATACTCCTAATTGTCTCCTATCGGAGTTAACATTCAAGACTTGACTATTTGCTTTTGAAATAAACAATGCCATGTGGTATCATAAAATTGTTCCCAAAGATTTTACAGCAAAACTAAGTAGCTATTTACTTTAAATATGCCAATTAAGCATTACTAATGTACAATACATTTCGAGGCTAAGGATGATTGATAGCAGCATGCAGTGAAATGTTCTAGAACTACAGTTGGAAAATGTAAATTTTTAAAATGAAAAAAAGAAACCCTCACTGCCTGACAGCACTATGTACACCTTTCAAAACAGTGCTTACAAATTGTTCTTTTATTGTTCTTTAAAGCTTTTTTTACTCTGCTTTTTTTGTTTGTTTGTTTGTTTGTTTGTTTTGTTGTCTTTTTTTTTTTAACAGTGTGGTAGCCAATGCAGTCTTAGGTCTTATCAAAACTTCTTTAAGGCTAGAATATAATTTATTTTGTAGTTCTGAAAGATCTTATTCTGAGTGATCGGGAACAGGGGCTTGATACAAAACAAGAATTACATTACACAAAAATGTCAGCATTTTCAGGGGTAGGGTTTCTTTTCCTTTTTTTTTTCTATGAAAACAAAGCATATGATTTCAGACAGAGAGAAAGACAATGAATGAAGACTCTTCTAAGATCCAGAATGGCTCCACAAACCCAAGAAGCCACCATAAAGACATTTGCCAGAGTTAATATACATTTTTTAGTTTCAAATTTGACAGATTTATTTGACAGATTTGTGATGTTAAACGTTATTTCTCTGACCCCGGTGGGGGAAATTGTCTGCTTTGGTTGATCCTTAGCATAGAGACTACAGAAACAACAAAAAACCCCGAAAAGATATTATGTGATCTGGTCATGGTGATATTGTACTATTCCAAGTGCAGTGGAAGCTTTTTGGCTAACTTCTGCATTAGGGTGGAGCTTATGCTTTTGAGCAAAGTTCATGTCTCTTGTTTCACTTCTATTAATCTAGGAGGAATACAGAGTGTGAACTGTTTGCCGAGAATCACAGTTATCCTATTCCAAGCTGAAATACTCTGTAAGTCCCCAGAATTTTGACTAATTGCAGTTGTTAAAATTTATAATTAATCTTATTTTCTTTTCTCAGAAAAGGATTAGTCAAAAAAATGCTTACCATTTGCACTGGACATTTATCTTAAAAGCAAATAGTAATCAATCACCTGTCTCTTGCCCTATTAGATAGGTGATTGAAAACATTCATTAGTATAATTTGCTATACTATTATTTGAACCAGAACCTGTATATGTGCTTGGTGCCCTACATTTTCATTGGCTCCTGAAGTTGAATGGAAATCAAGGGGTGCATTTCTGCTGCTTTTAATAAGGTTTGGATCATGTTGCAAAAAACCTCCCAGAATAACAGACAGTGAAACTCCAATCAGCAAAGAATTCACTTAGCTGGGTGCCCATTTTACCTGATATAATTTATACTGAGCAATTTGACAGCAGTGGAGTATGTGCAGTTGAGCCACATGCTGTCATTTCTCACTAACAACACTCACTGGCTCTGTGAGACGGTGTTAATAAGTACATTTCAGTTTGAAAGGCATCACCTGCATTATTCTTTCGGATTCCAACAGGTACAGCAAATAGACACTTGTTTGTGATAGAAAGATCCCGACTCAATAAATTGTTAATGCAAAAGTACCTTATTTGTTGAAAGACCTATTGTGACTTCTGTTACCAAAGTCCAGTAACCACATTTTTAGAAAGAAGATAAAATTTTGAACTCAGTGGATAGCTTTCAAGGTGCACACTTGTAATTTTCTCAGTCATGATATTCTTTGTTATTTTTTAAGAACGTATTTAGTATCAGAATATTTTCTGATATTCTCCTATACTAAAATCTATAGTACTTGACAACTTCCATGATAGTTAATAAATCAAAGTTGGTCCAAAGTCTTTGCCCTGGATTTTACTTTCCAGTAATATTTAAAGTGCTGGTCAGGGAAGAGATTTTTTTTTCTAGTTGAAAGAATTATTGTCAAGAAATCTGACATTTATGAGAAATAGCCTTCCCACCAGCATGATCCATTAGCTGTCATCTGTGGCAGCAGCAGCCAAAAAGTGTCAAGCCATCTACCATCCAGGATTATTTCCAGTGACAAAGAATAACCAGTAACATGTAACTTTCAAAGAACATTCAGTCTTTTGTTTGTTAAACAGTCTGTGATTTCAGGAAAAGCACATTACCTTTTGTAGTAAAGAGTGTAAATGGTATTTGTTATCCACTGTGGTTGACAGCCTGGCACACCTGGGATGCACAAGTCCCTCTCTAAATTTCCTTCCTTCTTATCACGTCAGTTTTTATGTCACTTCATTAAAAATGCTTTGTTTTTATAAACTTCTGAGCTAAAAATCCTTCCTAACCTTAGAGCACAGAAGCAGCAACTTGGATAGTAAGCGGATGCTGAGTCAGAATTTGACTGACTTGACAAAAAGGAAACCCACTCTTTTCTCTTTTCTTAACCTCAGAGAACCTTTTAGAACATGGTAAGACCAACCACTGAATCTTCTCTCTTTACAGAATCACAGAATATGCCAAGTTGGAAGGGACCCACAAGGATCATCAAGTCCAACTCCTGGCCCTGCACGGGACCATCCTCAAGAGTCACAACATGTGCCTGTGAGTATTGTCGAAACATCTCTTGAACTCTGTCAGGCTCAGTGGTGTGAATACTTCTCTGGGGAGCCTGTTCCAGCACCCGACCACCCTCTGGGTTAAGAACTTTTTTCTAATATCCGACCTAAAACTCCCCTGACACAATTTCAGGCCATTCTCTTGGTTCCTGTCACTGGTCACCACAGGAAGAGATCAGTGTCTGCCCCTCTTCTTCCTTTCATGAGGAAGTTGTAACTGCAATGAGATCTCCCCTCAGTTTCCTTTACTCCAGGGTGAAATGCCGAAAGTGACCTCAGCCGCTCTCCATATGGCTTCCCCTCAGGGCCCTTCACTATCTTCCTTGCCCTGCCTTGGACTCTCTCTAAGAGCTTAGTGTCTTGTCGGGCAGGACCCCCAAGTTCCTTTCCATGGCACTGCTTTCCAGCATCTCATCCCCAGTGTGTACATACACCTAGGGTTGCCCCATCCCAAGTGCAGAATCTGGCACTTCCCCTTGTTGAGCTTCATATGGTAGGTGATTGCCCAGCCCTCTATTTTTTCTGGGTCTCTCTGCGGGACCTCCTTGCCTTTGAGGGAGTCAACAGCTCCTCCCAGTTTTGTGTCATCTGCAAACTTGTGTAGTATCCCTTCCATTCCTGTATCCAAGTTATTTATGAAGATGTTGAAGAGCACAGGGCCCAAGATGGGATCCTGTGGAACCCCACTAGTGACATGTCACCAGTCTGATGTTACCCCATTCACCATTACCATCTGTGCTCAACCCCTGAGCCAATGGCTCACCCACCACATGATGTATTTATCCAGCTGTGTGCTGGACATTTTGTCCAGAAGGATCCTGTGAGAGACAGTATCAAAAGCTTTACTGAAATCCAAAATGATTACATCTACTGGCTTCTCTTGATGAATCAGGTGGGTTACCTTGTCATAGAAGGAAATCAGGTTCGATGAGCAGGACTTTCTTCTCCTGAAGCTGTGCTGGCTGCAACCAATGACTGTGTTGTCTTTCAGGTGTTTTTCAATACTTCCCAAAATAATCTTCTCTATAACTTCACCAGGCACTGAAGTGAGACTGACAGGACTGTAGTTTCTGAGGTCTTCCTTCTTGTCCTTCTTGAAAATCGGGACAACGTTCACCAGCTGCCTTGAGACCTGTCTTGATTCCAAAGACTGCTCAAAAATCTTCAAGAGAGGTTTTGTGATGACATCAGCCAGCTCTTCGAGGATTCTTGGATGAGTCCTATCAGGTCCCATAGACTTATTGGGATCCAGCTGAAGCAGCAGATCCCCCACAAGTTCAGGGTAGACTGGGAGATGATAATTTTTACATTCATGGTCCTCCAGCTATTGAGGTACACTACAATCATTTTATTAGAGCTTAACCCTGGCAGGAAAAAGAGATGGAGGAAATACCATGTCTCTGAGACTAGACTTACTGACAGAAGGGATCACATACTAGAAAAAAACCTGAGGATTCGCTCCTCCCAAACTGTTACAATATTTTGTATCTTTTTTGAAGTGAGTAGTTTGCTTAATACAATATTTGCTTTCATATTTTTATGCTTCCACAAAACATTTGTCATTCTTCTTTCTCCATTATACTACAGTTGTCATTGTTAAAGGACAGCTACAGGGGTTGTTAAATGACAAACTAAAATGGATCAGCCCAATCATTACAGTTTCTTTTGATTTTAAACATATGTCTAATTGTCAAAGTATTTTTTTTAATTTAGATACCTGAAAAAGAAAAAAAAAAAAAGAAAAAAATCCCAAATCTGATCCTATATACCCTCCTTTCACTGGTGCTTCTGTGTATGTTTGTGGGGAATAAGAGACACTCAAAGCCTCAGCAGAGGGTAAGTGTTGAGTAAGGTGCAGAAGAATTATGTTAAAGGTTCTGTTGAAGAACCATACCTCTCTTCATAGCCTGTGTGGAAAGGAAAGGTATTTTGGCATCCCATGTTAGATGGGGGACATGCAGCTTGTGAAAGAATGTTAGAGAAACAGGGAAACAGAACAGTGGGAAAGGGAATGCATCCATGCTCAAACTTTTTTTTCTTAAAAGGAGAGAGATGTTTCTCTGCCACTTTTTCTCTCTGTAGGAGAGTCCCCAAAATTCCACACCAGATACAACCAAGGGCTCTGTAGTTGCAAGAAACTAAAATGACATTACAGGGCCTTATTTTTCTGAGAGCTGAGATCAAGATACTTTCTTTCTTAGGCAAGGAATTGCTTACCTTTACTTTCCTGAAGTTGGGCATCTGAAAACTGGAGCCCTCCAGATGACTAGTAATTGTAGAAAAATTTGGCTCTGCTTCATACATGCGCTTGCAGAGAACAAACATCAGGCAGAGGTACTGCACCAAAGAGCATGTTTTCAGACTGTCACCAATATGGGACATCTTTCACCCTATCTGAAAGCGTTCTAGGTGCTCTGACAATGACTTAGTTGAATACTAGAGTGTGTATGGACGGTAACATAAAAGAGACTAAGAATGAAGTAGGGACTTGAAATCATGTGCCAAGATTGCATTCCTCATTAGTGTTGCTAATGAGGAGAGGAATTTGTCTTGCTGGCCAAAAGGTGGTGGGTACTAGACAAAATAATTCTATATTTGGAAATTTCTGGTGAACAGAATGATTGACAATTACAAGAGAAGGAAAAATAAATGTTGCCTTGGCTCAGTGTTTCAGATCTTTTCCTTGGGTCATACAGTTCAGAGTTCAAAAAGCTGGTTTTTGGGAACTCTGTGTTCAGTTTTTTCATCCTTGGAAAGTGAAAGAAAATATTTCAATGATACATACTCAGTGCGCAGAAGTAGTGGGAATCCTGGAAATAATATTCATAGAGTGAAGCCTAAACTTTGGCCTGCTTTTACTAATACTATGGGAAGCCTCTGATAGTCCAAATACCAAGAGTCTTCAACAACTATTTATTTTTATTCAAATATATTTATAAAAATATATTGTTGTAAGACCTATAAAAAACATGGTTGGTTAAAAAAATAATTTTTTAATGTTACTCTCATAGTGTCAGTGGCATGGATTCTGATATTAAAGTACTGAGGATTTGGTGCACTAAGATATCTTGTCTTGGTAAACAGAAGCAGTTAAACAAATGTGGCCATATTAACTTTATCTCCATTTAAAACACAAGGAGGAAAACCAAACCAAAACAAACCAAAACAACAAAGAAACAAAGCAAGCCAAACCAGTGTTCTTCAGGTTGAAATTGAATTGATTGGCAAAATATATCTCATTAGCCAGTAGCAATCAAATGTAGTGATCACAGCACGGGGCTGAAATCCTAAATGAATCCTGAATCTCTATGAGCCAGGAATAGATTGTCTGTCTGACTCACTTTACCATAGACAGGCATGAGTTTAATGAAAAGGCAAGAGTTAGGTGGAAAAACATTGTCCATGTAGTTTTCCTAAGTGCCTCCATCCTTCTTAGAGAGAAAGTGGTTGTTTTGAGCTGTGACAGTCAAAACCCTTGCTAATAAAACCCTTGTAGTCAAGAATTTCTGTACAGTAAGGTGTACTAGCTCTCTGCAAAAATTAAAAGAAGGAAATTATCATTAAGATTCTTAGCATGCTTAATATAAATGCAAGAAAAATATTATCATTGTAAAGTTTCACTTAGTAACTATTAGCTCTCCTTCATCTATGTGTCTATGCTTAAGTATTACCTCTGTTTTCCAGAGCTCTATTCCTCATCTCTTCAATCTTAAAGTGAACAGATTAAGCTTTTCTATGAGTTGCAACCAGGCATCGCAAGATACTTTGAAAATACCCCTTCCTTCACCACTTTGGAGAAGCCGATCTGCTCTCTGGTAGTTGAAGAACTGTCCCTCCTAATATGTTCCATGACTAGCATGTTTGAGTATATGTATCTACCTAGTTATGCTGGTGATAAGGCTTCCTACTTTGGGATTGTTTAAATTTTCCTGGACTGAGATGTGATCTGTAAGGCCTGGAAAGACTCAGTGAGGTCTGAGCGCCCACCCATTGTCTTGGCAAGTTCTGTGAATGTGATAGTGTATATCTTCTGTTTGAAATACCATAAACTCCTGTCATGGGTGTTAAGGCAAGAAGAATGAAATTCATCCTCCTCTACTGCACTGGGGAGGTTAAATTCATGAATTGAAATGTTGCAGCTATGGATCTGAGGAGAGAATGGCCTTCAAACAAGAGGAATGTGTTCAGAGAGGCCAGGGATGATTTAAGACAAAAGCAGCTATTTGTCATACAGTTGAGTTTCATCTTGCTATAGGTGAATGATATCATCATTTGTTTTAACAAAACAAATGTGCAAACATGTGTGCAAAATGTGAATGAACTTTTTCCATGTGATGAAGCAGTGTAATGTTATACACATTTTCTAGAGTGAACTTTGTGAACTCTAGCTTAGAAAAAAAGTATTTATCTCCTGCAAATATCAATTATTGCAGACATTATAGTCATAATATTTGTTACCTTCACCATTAACCTGAAGGTGGTTTACACATGGGTAGTCACAGTTTAGACTCTCAAAGATGAGATCAGGTGGCCACAGTGGAAGATTTTTAGTTCAGAAAGTATGATTGTGGTCCAAATTATGAGGTAGATGTCTTAGTAGTTTAATTGAGGTAGATAGTCACTCCATATTTGCTTTTTGTGCAAAAGTTAGGGTTTCTAATCCCTACACTCCCTCATTTCCATGTATCGGTGAAAGAAGAACAAACGTGTTACCACTGCCACTTGGTGTTTTAGTCAGAGCGAGCAAAATCAGAGGAGGTATTCAAAACTCATTCTTTCAAATACTGCTGCTTTAAATAAAATACTGTTAAAAAATTGCTAGGACCTTATGACTAGTATACCAGCAATCATATAAAAACTTACAAGAGTTTATGAAAGGTATTGGGAAGGTTTACGTGATGGAGCTGGGTACACTGCAAACTGAATGGATTATGGTAGGTCCTAATGGAGAAGACATAGGATTGCTGTTTTCAGCCATGAGATCACAGGATTGTATATTTTAGCAAAACTGTGACATCTCACATCCCATCCAGACACTGCTGATGACTGCAGGTAACTTTGTGAAGACTGGATCTGTCTGGTTAGGAGTGAGTAATGAGACATCTAAAAAATACTTGCCACTATCATGCCACTGATCATCAGTTCCCAAATTCAGCCACTTAGAAGCAATTCTATTATCCTTTGTTTGCAATGAGAGAAATACAGGTAAAAATAATTATGTTATATTTTCAATGAGGAAGTGTGTGCAGTTTAAACCAATAGACTCAAAAGGTAGAGTGTTTTACTGAATTTTTAATTATTTCCTTTGAATACAAGATATGTTGACCATATGTGATTTAGGTCCTACCTGCATCTCTTCTCATCCATATATCATCTGTTTTAACACAGGATACAGCATGACTGGCAGACAATCTGGAATCAATCTGTTTATCTTTAAAATGCTGCTGAAAAGTTTTAGAAGTTACAAGGTCCTGAACTGGAAAGAAAACCTTGGAAGTAACAACAAAGAAGTATTGGAAAGACAGACAATAACTTTGGAGTCTTCTATACGGATCCTGTTGCGCAAAAGGCTTATATACCATCTCTCAGAAAACCATTTTGGTGGAATAAAGCCTTCCTCATTTATTAACGCAACCACGAATCAACCAGGCAGTTTTTAATTAGCATTGTAATTTTCAAGAAGTGAAAGATGGTTGCTTTATAGACTTCGTATGCAGCTCAAAAGGGGCTCCAAACACAGCTGCATTTGTTTATAATACACTGTTATTTTTTAAGAGGATGCACCTGAGATACCGTATGTACTTGAAGACCTTGTGCTGCATAGCTAGAAAAATTTTATCAAAAGCCATGAATTCAATGTATTGCAGTTTTGCTCTCTGATGCTTTTCTGAGCATTAGAAATCATAAGCTGTAGAGGGTTTGCAAATAACCACTCTAGGAGAAATCTTCCACATGTATATTAATAAGTATAATATAAATATCCCACAAGTAGATGAATGCTCATTGAGGGGCAAATATAGGGCAAGTCTTCTGTGTTTTTTTCATTCTGCCTTTCAGCCATATCTGACATTTAACTACAATATTTTGCATTCCTTTATCTCTCATACTCAAGGATCACACAAATGCTTTGCCAACATCAATGGGTTAAGTCTCAAAACATTTCTGAAAGTAGGACTCATATGTGCTTGTCGTTTATTACTACAGCACAAGCTTTCTTACCATTCACATTATCCTATTGTTTTCTGAATTTAATATAATAATCTTAGCAATATTTCTATCGGACTTTTCTGCTTTCAGGTAGTAGATTCTGTGTGGAACTCTATATGTTTTTATGTTTTACATATTTTATTGTTGACTAAAAGACAAAAATCTTGCTGCCTTTCATTAACAACACCAAGATTATGGATTAGCATCATCATCATCACATTGATATAGAGCACAGAATCATATAACAACTCAAGTTGGAAGGGACCCATTAGGATCATTGTGTCCAAGTCAGGGTAGATTATTCTAATCCACCTTTTCACTTTTTTTTTGGGGGGGGGGGAAGACTGCCATTGGTACTCAAAAGAGCTCATTTACAATACTAAGATAATACTGATATGATCTGGGTAGCTGCAGAGACCCATTGATTACTGTAGGCTCCCGAATTCATGAAATGCCTCTACAAATAATATCTTTCAAAATTTTGTTTTTTCCCCTAAGGTCAGTGTTTAGGGACATGAAATCCTTTTCTAGTACAACTTGCAAAGTTTGATAAGGCTCAAGCTTATTAAAAAATCCATTGCCAAAGCGTACTAACAAACCAGGCTGTTGTAAGATGAAGATAGCCCCCTGTTGTTTTCCATCTGAGGCATGTTGAGCATTTATTGATGAATGGAGAAAGCAAAGGTTTCAGATTTGGCTCATATCCCTTATTTGTCCATAATTATTCAAAGTATCTTAAAGCACTTGCATAATATAAGATAGTAGCAATTGAAGGTGAACTCAGGAAAGATTTCCAGGCTGATTTCTATAAAGACTGTAAATTCTCCAAGCTCACAATTGGCTCAGCACTCAAGGTCTGACATCCAAGCTCTTGCTGTGGATAACAAGACACAGCCAGCATTTCTGGCTGGGTCTCCTGGCTGCCTCTTGTGTACTTATTCTGAACATGTGGCTCAGTCTTGTGAAGTACTGACTGTTTTCTTCTCCCCTAGAAGTCAATGGAAATTGTTTGTAGTGCCCAGCAGTTCTGAGGATCAAGCCCACAAAAAATGCTATTGTTTGGAGATTGAATTGTGGTAAGCCTGCTTTTGTACCATGAGTTCATTACTATATAAGTTCCATTTCCCTACAATTCCTGCTGAAACATATTTTGAACAGCGAGCCCCCATGTTTTATTTGTTCAATCTGGTTCTAGTTTAGAGACATTTTGTTTTGTTTAGGTTTTGTTCTTCACTGCGGGGTATGGCCTTACTTTCACTAGATAGGAAAGTGAAGATGAGTCCAGGACACTGTGAATCAAAAATCAACTGAATCAGCTAAGACTCCATGTCTAAAGCATCTATCCCTAAACAAGTGGACTGAAATTTTAAGTAGAGACATTCATTTTGTATTTTCTGGCAAGATTCCTAATTTTTAATTTTTCCCATTGTTATTAGCATAATGCTTATAGGTTATTTGCTGCCTACTAGCAATAGATATTGCTGCCTTTTCTACTTCAGCAAGGAATTTAAGTACAAGCCTTCCTCTGAGCAGGTGGTAGTTCCGTTTGCACTCAGTAGGGCCACTCTCTTTGAAAGTTTAAATCTCTTCCTAAATGTTGGCCCAAAACCATCCAGACACTGGGAATATTTTTTCATTTATTTATCTGGTTTCCCTTGAAGGACAAGGAGGAAAATTCTATATATGAAAAAAAAGAAAATAGGAAATTAATATCATAAGAAGCCAAAATAATCTTTTTCTTCAAAAAGCAAACTTATAAAAACTTCGGTGGAAGGTTATAACACCTACCTTGTTTTCCCAAGAGAATTTTATAATCCCTTATGTAAACATGGGAGGTAGACTGGGTAAATACATATCCAGGATAGGCTAAATATTGAGGTATTTTAGAGGACTATTTATTGAGTTAAATATATTCATGTATACACACGTATGTATTGGTACCTGAAGAATATATATTTTGGTATACTGCCTCAGAACCATAGCAGCTCTTAGGTATACAAAGTTGGCAGTTGGAGGAATCAAATTTAAAAATTCAATTGAACAAATCATAACAAAAACCAAATCTATAAAATTACAGAATTTCAGAACATGGATAGTAATCTTTTCTCTGTTCGGTGACATAAGACTTTATATATTTGATAGAATATCAAAATAACATTAACAACTTCTTCATCTGGATGATGCCAACTTAGAAATAAATTGGTATTATTTAAACAGCTGTTTCCTTTGTAATTAGTTTATTAGATAGGCATTGCCTTAAAGTCCACAGGGCAGATGAATAGCTGGCAAAATTTGATTTGTCACATACTTTCTTGGATGATAAAATTGAAGAAAGGAAACTTGAAAAAAATCACTTGTAACTGAGTTATTTCCATTTAGAAAAAACAAAAAATAGTTTAAAAAAAGTGAAATTAATCCTGCAGATGATGCTTAAAATTTTCTGTTATGGACACCAGAAACCTACTATATGTCATTATTCACCCTCCTTAAAATACTACTGTTGACAGACGAGCTTTGCAGAAAGGTATTTTAATTTATGAACTCAGAGTGATTACAGAACACTGAAGAAACACTAAATATGTATTCTGGCAAGTACCACTGATGGGAAACCATCTAAAGGAGTATTAAAAATCAAATCCAAATAAAGATTAAAAAAAAGGATAGGAAGATTGATATTAAGACATCACTGGTTACAGGCAAAAATGTCTTTCAGTTTTGAGTTGCCACAGAATGTGGTAAGCAGTTCTAATAAATGAAGGTGTTTCTGACAGCAGTTTTTACTTAAAATGAGTGATTTAAAATGTAGAGAAAATGATCCTGTTGCCACTTCAGACAGCTGTGTATATGAGTACAACTGGAGAGCCAAGTGAGAAAGCAGATATCACATCTTTGCTGTTTAGAAGCAGACAGCTGCTAATAGTTTTTAATTATGATTTTGTTGTTGCTTTTATCCCTGACATATTTTACTTTGTGGCTAGGCTCTCTGTTTCCACATAAGCTTCCTCTGGAAGCACAAGCTGCAGACTCCACATCTAGAGACAGAAATGCCACAACATCAATAAGGTTAAAAAAAAAAAAAAGAAAGTTATGTTTTCGCTGGGGGTTGTCATAGCAGATAAAAAGCCACTGTGCAGCTGCCTGGTAGAAAACTCTCCAGCTGAGCACTGATAAAATTTATCACAGGGGCACACATAGGAATGAGCAGCTTAGCAAAGCAGCCTGTGGTGAAACGTGCAACAGCTTAATATCTAAAGGGATGCTGCAACTTGATGATGAAACAGTGGAAAAAAGGGCTAATAACATGGTAGGTAGGCTTCCCTTGTGAGCTGTTGGGTTTATTTACTGAGATATTTAGAGCTGTTTTGTCCCCAGACCCAGAGTAGAGGGTAGGGTGCCATGTACTTGAACTCTCTGAAAGAGCTTGCTTTTCCACTGTGCCTTGTGACAGACCTTAAGTAGGAGCAGGCAACTGAAGAGCAAGGCTGGTGCTAGCACTCAAAACAATCTGATGCTGGACTGCTGTCACTTAACAATTTAACTCTTTCTTCCTCCTTTTATTTATTTATTTTTTAGGTGATTTTGAACTTAGCCTTAAAAAAGAGGGGAGGCTTTTTATTATTTCGTAGGGTATATCTGACCCCAAAGTGGTCAGAATGTCACTAAAAACCATGATCCTATGAGATCATCAGTTGTTTCAATGAATTCAGACAAGCTCTAAAATAAGCAAAACGTTGTGTAGCTTTGTTCATTAAATGAAAATATACTAAGGTTTCTCTTTCTATCTCCAGTTGTTCTTGGGGTGTTTTCTGCTTGAGAGGGTAAAGAGGACACGTGGATACCTCACTCCATGTGTGTATTTTTAGCTCAGTTGTCCAAGGGTCTGGAAACCGTAAAAAAAAAAAAAAAGAGAGAGAAAAAAAAAGTTCCCCAAATCAAAGTGAAACATCCTCTCGCTTAAAGAAAAATCTGGATTAAAGGAGCCGTTGGGAACAATGAAGGGCTGGAGGGTTAAGCAATAGCATAAGAGGGTTTTTGAGAAATCAGGCTTGGATTAGGGGTAATTGGTGACTCACACAGACTTTACTCATATGTATCTAACACTCCTGAAAGTCTGCTGATTCACTCTGGGAAGGACAGTTTCTGCTTTCTCCTTTGCTGACATTTACAAGCAGCATAAATGAAAATGGTAGTATTTTACACCTGTGTCGCACATGTGTAAACGGCTGTAGGAAGAACACAGCAGCTGCAAATCAGGTCCAGAGAGTTTAAACGAGAAGATGCAGAAGGTTCATAAAAGAGCACAAGCTAAAGACTATTGCCAATGTGGATAAAGAAAAAAGAATAAGAGAGGAAAAGGTCAAAGGAAGTGAGAGAGAGAGAGAGACGAGTAAAAACTAGAACCAGGTTCACAACAAAGAAAAGGATGAGAAAAAAAAGTTGTGAGGTTTTTAGTTTTTTTAGTTAAACCATCCATGAGCAAAAAGCAGGGAGTATTAACAAAGGGAAAAGAACATGAAGAAGGGACAAGAATATTCTCCTTCCATCCCAGGCAAGAAAAACCTAGAGCCCCCACCAAACTATGCTCTTAGAAAGGCTACAAAAGAGAAATCAATTTAAAATGCACTTTTCAGGTGTATTATTGTGGTGAAGATGTGTGAAGCGATTAGACAAGATGACAGAGCAAAAAATTTACACTGGAACTCACTCTCATATTTTGTGCCATGGGTGTGCTGCATGCATCAAACAAATTTTCATAGTCTTTGTCCCTTTAATGCCTTTTTGTGCTGGTGCAGCCCTCCTTGCATGCTATTTCTTTAGCATCCTCTGAGCTGCTGATGGGGAGTCAGGCTCTGTCCGAAAAAATCAGTGAGGCATAAGAGTGGAAGCGCTGATTAACGTCGCAGGACTGGCATGTCATAATTAGCAGTGGGGGGACAGCTGCTCGCATGCCAATTCTTCATGGCACACTGTCCTTTCTCTCCAGCCTAGTTCCCAACTCACTTCTAACGTGTAAAAGGAGAGATTATTCACCAGGGTGGTAGACACATTTCTGTTCTCAAGAGCACCACGATGTCATTAATCTTCTGTCAAGTTGGCAAGTGCAGGTTATGTGGATGCAAGTAGTTTGCAAGGCTATAAATAAAATTTAAAGGGAGAAAGAGACAGAAAGAGAAGATGCTTTCCTGGAGTTTCCGTTTCTACAATACAGACAATGTTAACACTGTAACAGCTTGCTAGTAAAAACACTTAAAAATCCCTTTTTTGATGTTTTTTAAGCTTCCATACAGAAAAATGGAACATAATAGGGGATCCTAAGACTGTAATATAAATTTTCTAATCCTGTCTATGAAACAGTTCATAAAATGAAGTGCAAAATGTAACTGTGTCTATAGTTGCTGTACTGTGCTTTTCACCTGGTTATTGCTACGGGCATAAACCTCTCAAAGGAAGAGAAGGAAAGTGATAGTGGGCTCAATAAGAAGGTTTGTCAGAAAGAAGTTTTGATAGATAGCCGCATTAGTCACATGTAGAAAAGATATAATTGATTTATTCAAGTTATCTTTAAATACCCATACTATGTATTCTGCACGGACCTTGTATGTTTTATCCTTCCTCCTGTCTCAGCTGAGATGCTGGGACACAGAAGAAAGCAGGAATACTCCTCTCTGAGAGGGCTTTCTGCCTTGGAAACAGCATCTTGATGCCTTTGCTGTCTTAAGAAACTTCAATAAAATAGCTCAAATAGAACAGAAAATATAATTTTAAGGTCTTGTACTCTGGATCTCTCAAAAGTTCTAAGTCAAGACTGAAGTCTATAGAGCCACCATGTTTCCCTTCCCCAATGATGTAAAAGATCTTTTTTTAGCTACATGAAATTCAAGCAAGTAGGATTTTGAAACAGGTATTTTTTCAGTGTGAGTTAATAATTGTTGCCAGCTTTGGGGAAGAAAAAATATATATCTGAAAAGGGGAAGAAGCTGCTTATGACTTCTGCATATGATCAAAAGTTACTGTTACTCTGAAATTGCTCTGTGATCAGAAATGGTAGACATAACTCAAGTGGTCAAATTGTCATGATAAGCCTCAAAATTATGTGATGTATTTTTTAATCACATGGTTCTGCCATTTATCAGAAAGATATCTTCACAGCTTACACAAATCTTTAATAATGATTTTGAGAGCTAGAACATAGCTGCTGTTTATTTCATTCGTCCCAAGAAGGGTCAGTTGCTTTTACAAAATCTGCTTATATTATCACTTCATCCAGACAAGGTAGAATTTTATTCTACATAGTGTTCAAAGGTCACATGGGAAGTGATTGTTTATTTTATTCAGTGCTGTAGACTTTGGTTAAATTAATTCAACTAAGCACTTTTTCCTCCCACATTTTGTCAGGGTCACATTTTTGTCCTACCTTGAGTAAGTGTAGAAAAGAAGTCAAGGGTTTGAATCAGAGTGTCACTTTTGAATGGAAGAACCACGGAAATTTTAAATAAAACACCTTTAAATGATTTAAGGCAGTAGTGTAGTAAGCAGGACTCGGGAAAAGAAAACAAATTATCATCTCCCAGTAGTTTTTTTGACTCAGTTAAAACTGAACTGAGTTTAGACCTTAGCTGTAGTTCTAGACTACTAGTTGGGAATTTCAATACACTTAGAAGAGAGGGAATGTGGCTAATAAATTGGAAGGGATTTGCTTGAGGAAGGAAACCAAAATGTTGTTTTACTTCCCCTAGCAGATCTTGTAAGCTTTTTGTAATCTTCCCGTAAGCTTCTTGAAACTTGTAAGCTTCCTGGAGGGCAGCTTCAACCTTGCCTGCCCATTGAAACATAGCTGGATGAAACCTGATTTTTGTCAAGTATATGCCTTGGCAAAGGTGTGAACCTCAGATTTGTAACAGAGGGCTGAGGGTTCAATCCCCCATTCACTGTGTTACTGGATTTATCCTCAGAAAAGTACTTCCTGGACGGTTATGTGTTTAGAACATGCAGCCACTTTAGGAGATGAGTAAAAATGTCTGCCTGGAAAGGAGTTGAGTTTTCAGGCTTCTCTACTGCTACTGAAAGACTTTTCAGAATCTTGTAATGGTTGAGAATACTCCTCTGATTACAAGCACATACTTACTCATTGCAGCTTATATACATTTGTTCTTGTGCCAACAATGTTCTTCTCTAGCAGTTGTTCATTACTACTAATGTATTTATAGACTATAGTCATATCCCTTCACAGGTTTTGCAAACTAAAAGAAGACAGACCCTTTTCATTCTCACTCATGAGCCAGGCTTCTGGTTTTCCTGTCTGCCTTAACAGGCTGCCCCTGTCCATGTGCCGGTCCCTGGTGAACCTTTCACCTGGCTGGTCATAGCTGTGCATGATATCCAAAACATATTTTCAAGGGTGCTTAGCACAATGGAGAGAATAATTCTGAATTTTTACAGAAATAACTCACCTAGCATTTTTTATGGCCACAGTATTGCTAACTCATAATCATACAATGTATAATTAGTATAAAAAATTCTTTCTCCCGCTGCATTATTTCCAACTGATGAACTCCAGCTGATAGCAGAAATTCCTGCCATTAGCCCACAAGTTCATGCTGTTGCACTTTGTACTATTAAATTTCATTGCATTTCTTTATTTTCGCTCTTCAAGGTCATCCAGTTCTTTCTCTTAGTAAGGCATCGCAAAAGTGCTGGCTTACTGCACTACTTACTGTTTAAACAGGCAGGCCTATGTATTTTTTCTCACAACAGGTTACAAGCTGAACCTGCTGCTGAAATCATCTGCTTGTCTCATAGCTCTGCAGCCTGGCAATATTCATGAAAAAGGATGCTTCTGGGAACTGTACTACATTGTTTTCTCTGAGGAAACCCTTTTCCTTTGCAGTTTTTGGTAGTTTGAGAACAAAAGATATCAGAGCAAGGGAGTGACTAGCAAATGAAGGACAATAATTTTCAGGTGTTAAGCCATCCTGGGGATTTTTTTTTAATGCCTCCTACCTTCCTACATGAATGTCAGTATCATGCAATCCAGATGTCGCTGGCTTCTGTTCAACACAGTCCTTGCTTGAAATGGAAGATGTTAAATTGAAGTCAGGCCAAAAAGAGAGGTGAACAGGACTCTGGAAACCAAGAACAGGATCAGAGGCAGACCCAGCAGCAGCACGAAGTTCCCATACTAGCAGGGATCATGCTTCCTTCCTCAAAATTAACCCCTTTCCTGCTCCCTTACAGATGTGCTGAGGGGCATATGCTTTCTTGGGTGAAGTCATGGATGTGCTGCTAATGGAGATGAGGCACCTTGTTTCAGCTTGGGACCTGAGAACCAGGACAATTGTTCCAGCTCCTTCTTCAGCTCCTGGACTGAGTCTGAAGAAAAAAGATTATATGTGAAGATAAACTGGGCTTTAGGATTTTTCTTATGGTCTCACTATGGCAACAAATTAAGGTCATTTGACTGACTTGGGACAGTATTTCTCAGACTGTATTTATGTTATTGTACTAGTATTTCTCTTTGGAATAACCATGACACTGAATGTACTGTATCTGTAATTCTGGGTTGTGGATAACTATCAAAACAGCTGTTTTTCTTTTTAGATCACTGATATCTGCTTTCTGTCTCAACCCATTTTAATGTTGTTCCTTAGCCTCTCTGATTGAAACACCACCCCCCATTATGAACGCAGATTTTAGCAAAGGGTGTTTGACAAAAAGGAGGGCCAGAACAAACTTCAATAAGCCATTTTTGTGAAAATATATGTTCTAACCTTCCATAAACTGAGCTATGATGAAATTTTGTTGAACCAGAGCTGAATGTGTTCCAAGTTCCTTACTTAATTATTTGTACATTTGATTTCATATTTTCATGTTACAAACTCAACTTTTCTAAATATTGTGCCATGGAATCCATTTGGAAAATTTCATATGGTCTAAGACAGGTATTTTGTAGTCTTTAATACTTTCTATCCTACTGCTTTCTTCCACTGTAATATTTTCTGTGCAGGAGTTGTACCTTGGCTCCTGCAATAGTTTGCCGTTAACAGGGTAAAGCATTTAACAAATAAACTTCCAATATGTGCAATAATTAACTTTTAAGACTGCCATTAAATCCTTTTAAAGCAGATAGATTAGGTTTCAATTTTGTACGTTGCTTCAGATTTTCATCTGAACTGAAGTGTTTCTTTAGGCTATGCTGCAGCTGCGCTCACTTTCCAACACTGATAGTCATTCAAATCCATCTTGTGCTATTGTAACCTGCTGTTAGCCCATTAGTTGCAATCTGTGGGAGGAGAAGAAGACAAATTGTGTCACTATTCCTTATCAAGGGACCACACAGTTGTTTGCCACTTTGACTCTGTGATGGATGGTTATCTTGAGATTTGACAGGTGTGAGACTGGAAATTTAGATGGAAACAATGCAGGAGCTCAGTAGCATTCTGTTATTGACACTTGCTAGATAACAACACAGGGTTAATCAATCACTTCTGTTGCTTTTAACCCCCTGTTTTTTTCGTCTTCATGATGCTGTTTTTCTCATTAGACTGACATGGCGAGAGAAAGGTTCGAACAGATAACAGATAATTTTCCTTTACAGCATACTGGACACACAACGTCAAATTCCATGACAAACACATATGTGCTTGCTTTGACAATTTTTTAAAGTTCTTTGAAAGTGGATCAGGGATTGAAAAAAGTTCAATTCAAATATCTGAAAGTATCTACAGGTAGGCAACCTCTCTTAGAAAAAGAAACAGGTTTTTTTCAAATTGATTTTTATCGTAAACAGGCTTTTTGTCATTAAGTTTCCACAAGTAAACTTGATGTAGCCCATCTCTTATTATTTCCTTCAGAGATATGTGCTAAAGTGATGAAAAAAAAGTAATACGCTGAAAGTTAAATGATCACATTTACTTAACTCTGCTCAAACCCACAGGGTGAAAGGAAATACAGATTGAGGACAATTTGTGCTGATATTTCAAACTAGGTTTCGTTTCTTTATGACTTTCAGAAAATTGAATAATAGTACAACATTCATAATTCTAAAAATCGTTAAAAGTGGTGTTCCGTGTGTTTGGGAAACACTGAAAGAATGACAGGAGTTTATGTATGAGCTAAAATTCATGTTAAGCAAGGATACCTGGTAAGAGCTAGAATATAGTTCAAAGAGACATCGATGAACATGAAAGTCTTACTGCAGGTAATAAGAGGCTTGAGTCCAAAGAGTTCACAATCGAAATAATCAAGACTAGAGATGAGGAGGACTTTATTGTCATTTCACTAAAAGAGGTAAAATTATATAAACAATGGTGACTGTCTTGTGGCCTCCAGGAAGATTGTAGAAACTGAAGACCAACCTCCAAGACCACAGACTAATCTTCAGGGCATTGGTAGTTAATCTTAATTTTGAATGTGTCTGTTTGTTCTATTTCTTTGTCTTATGAACCAAGTTTTTAGGTGAACATTCCTGCTGATGGTAAAGGGAAAATTCCAAATGCATTAACAACACTCTCAAGTGGTTCCACAGTAAAGGATCAGCTTGCTCATACTCTGCATATTGTATTGACAACATAAAAATTTGGCCAAAATATATTTGGTTGGTGAATTAAATAGTGTGTTTTGTGACACAAAGCAAAACAGAAAATACCCAGTCATTCATTTTAGTAAAGCCTGCAGGTTGAATGCCCTGCTCACAGGTCATTCTAAAACCTGCAGTAGCATCCAGCAGAGCCTGCACACGTAGGTGACCCAGCGGCCAGCATGAAATGTTTTCAGATGGGTTCAAGGAGCTATATGGTAACTAGGATGCTCTATGCTGCTCTTCAACTCTTGCACCATGACACAACAGGGTCCTGAGTTGGTGTAGAGGCACATTTGTTCCCTGATTCACATTTCCAAGGTCTAGCTGGTAGGAATGGACTCTGGTACATTTTGCTTCCATCTGCTCACTCCTCTTCAAAAACTTACATCTGTTTTGTCACATACCTTCTGCATGGCCATGCTTTGCAAAGCAGAGTTATGATGTACACCATATCAGCTTCTTCTGTCTGACAGACATTCACAACAAGCTCCTTTCATCTCCACTGTGGGAAATGTTAGGGACAGAGAGTGATACACCACTACAGTTCTAAAATGTCTCTATCAAGTTTCCACATTAGCCTGCTTTCACCACTTCTTCTACCTTGCCTTCTGAGTTTAAGTAGCTGCCAATGAAATCTCAGAAAGGTCTCATTAGATTTGAAGCTTCTGTCAGACAGAACTGGGGGATAATTTATCATGTGACCTTCATATATGAGATTTGTTTCTGTCCATCCAAATCACATTCAGGTTCTGTGAAATGAGCAGCAATCAATCAAAGATGGTCCTATAGGAAATAAAAAATTTGTATACACAAGCATTAACTAGCAACTCCAACACTTGCCCTTTAGCAATAGCAGTTGACCACCCAGTTCAGCACATGTACCAGCGACATCTGTTCCCATGTCACTGTGGCTTTTCTGAGCAGAAAGGTACTTTGTGTGCTTTATATCTGCCAAATGGCTGACATTGTTACTCCATAACCTTACACCCCCATTCTTGCACCCCATGCCCCTAAACCTTGGCTCTTCCACCCCAGCTCTGTAACAGCTGAAAGGCACAAATGCCCAACAGCAACTGGGATTCCTAAGAAAAAGCAGCAATAAAATAACATACCAGCAAGAAGAAGGAGACGTGCAGGTTTCTGAATGCTTGAGTGACAAATCTTTGTCATCCACGATAGAAAGAATTTAATCTTTTAAAGAATTATCTTGAGTTGGTCGAACAGAGGAGGTATATCAGGAAAATATTTAAGATGCGCCTGTCACCAGGCCTGATGATCTAGGTTCATGTCCAGTCTAGCTAGAGACTTTTTTTCAAATACTCACACATTGCAGCCTGCCTTCTTGAAGGTATTTGAAAACTGCTGAAATCCAGCTGCTCTTCAGATAGAACAGGCGAAAAAAGCTTTTCACTGAGAAAGTCATTGTTCAATATGGAGCAAAAGATAGCATTAAAGCAGAAATTACCAGGCTGCAGTATACATATTAATCATTATATCTGAAGTACTTCCAAGTGATACCCAGCAACTGCTCTGGGTTGTCTTTGTGCCATGTATTCACAGCCTGTGGCACACAAAGGAAAGCCTGTGGACTCCAGCATTAGTACAGCATCCTTGTGCAAAGAGAATTAAATACCTAAATATCATTAAAGACCTACACTTTACTATCCCACTTTTAAAATAAGGATTATTTTATAGCACTTCTGCTAGTTACTATTATATAAATGTCTAGAAAAAAGGAGTGTTTGATGTTGTGCTATGTTCGGTGCATATTATGGTGGGTCTTGATTATGTCTGGGGCTTGATGTCTACTGTAATACAAACAAATAATAATAATAGCTGAAGAATATCAAACAGAAAAGGAGGACAGAATTCCTCTCATGTTTAGAAAAAGATGATGTCAATTGATCTAGATTTCAGAAAGCAGTAGATAAGAAGACAGGTGTAAGTTGTTATTGTTAGAAGGTTAGCCTTTGATTTACTTGTAACACTGTTTAGCACACTGTTAGGTACAAAAAGAGTCGGGAGAACATATATCAATGTAGCTGCTAATATTATTTAAAAAAAACTAGTAAGGTACAAAAAGAAAAAGCATGAGAGAATTTTGTCTAATACAATTCTTTGCTCAGTCTTGAGCAATGTTCTATCTAATAAAATCTTTTTCTCACTAGTTAATCAGAACGGGGTTCAGATGAAATCAAATAATTTGTAGATGAATTGCTAATATGTCCTGTCACGCGTACCCTCTGAACAGCATGTCTTTCTAGCCTGTTGAAATACTTATATCATATGGAGAGACCTGAAAAATTTGAACATTTTGGTTTACTGCCAAGAGAAACTATTTATCAATGGCACATAATGTGCTGGTATATACCACAAGAACAGATTTTTAACTAAGAACGAACATTAGGACAAGACCCTTTCCCTTCCTCTAGTACATTAAGACAGACTGGTATGCTGTGCTCTCTTCTTCAGAACCTTCAGGGAGAAGCCTCAAATCTATCTTAGTAATGTGGCTCTGTTAAGCACAGTATCAGGGTGCTTATAAGATTCAAAGCCATTAATCTCACAAGCCTTCTGAGAAGAAGTACCATGCTGTTCTCACATTTTATGGACGGTGAATTAAGGTGCAGGAAGCTTATGCGGAATGTGTAGGTGGCTGTAGGTGGTAGGATGTGCGTGCATGCCTGGAAGGGCAGGTATCAAGTGAGTGGCTGTACTATGTTGTAGTCTTTCTCCATAAAGTGTAGTCTCATGTACTTATCACAAAGTATCAGTTTTGGTGCAGGACAGCTGTTGACTCTGAACCAGCCAGTAATTGTCTCAGCACATTCGCAGTAGACACCTATTCCTCAAAGTAATTTCTGGAGTAAATACTTGCTCATCAAATAAGACTTGAGTTTAAAGAATGATCTTTTTCTCCATTGCACCTGCACAGATACTATGTCATGGAAAAGGCTTTGTTTTCTTTGTCAGTCAAGCTAGTGCCATCAAAGAAGCTCAGGGAGAGGGAGCTCAAAAATTGTCATTACAATTTCAGGCGGATCTTGCTTGAGCTGGAGAGCGTTGCTATCATTACATGTTGATATGCTCCAAAGGTCAGCTATATAAAAAGCTCTGCTAAGGAGTCAATTAATATGTTGTTTAATATCAGGGAAAATTGGGGGGTGGGGGGGAAGAAATACATTTAAAATTTCAATTAAAAAAAAGCTGCAATAAATTGCAAGTGACTGCAATATAACCTTCAAGTGCCACCAGGAGGTCTGGGATAATTTGCTATGATAGGATTAAGTTACAGTTCTCTTGCTTTTGGGGGGTTTAAGTCTTCAACTTTAATATTTCTTTGGTGCATTATCTGCATTTGCATTTATCATTGGCTTATACAATGGAATTTTCAGAGGACTTGACATTTTGAAGTCCTAACCTAGGGCTTGGTCCAACTGCCTTTGAAGTCAACAAGAAGATTGCCACTAAGTTCAATGAGGAGTTGGATCAGGTTCTATAATCACTACAGACTCATTATAATCTCACAGCTGGTAACAACCGTTTAGAAGTGTAGTATAAAACAGTTATACTGCTGGAATGAGTTCAGTGCAAATCAGAATCCCTTTGCATTTAACATAAGTTTAACAATTTAAACAGATTTTAGAGTCAGGTTCTCTCTTTGCACACTAGTATCTGATAACTCTTTTCAAAATTTACTGAGAAGAAAAGAGTTGCTATATTTGCTCTATGAGCTGCCTGAATCCTTTTAATATACTTTTGTTCTTTAACTCCTATTCAAAGCAAGAACAAAATTTCCCCCCCTCTCTCTCTCTGTCCCTACAGAAAACAGTTTTCTGCAAAATGGTTCCTTTTCCAGCGTTTTGTTAAAATGGCTGCTGCCAGGATTAAGTCTAGGATTACGGCAATTGCAAATGCTAACCCCTTTCCCATTACATTTCACAGTTTGTATATGAGCAGCAATGCTGTGTTCTCACTGTGCAGATGCTCAGATTGCTGTGATGAACAAATTGAGGCCAGATCCCCCCAAAATGAATTGAGATTTTGCAATAGTTTTGTGAGAGATATTATTTATTATGGTTATAAACTAGAAAATGAATATTTCTGCTGGAATGGAAGGGTCCCCAGGACTCAGGTGAGGCTAGTGTTCTGGCTGACCTGACGACACAGGTTTAAATTAAACTAAATGGGATGTGTGTTGCTCACGTGCATCATGTTTCTTTGTGTCCTTCACATAAACTTGCAAGTATCAGTGGAAAGGGGTCTTAAAGATGATTAAGGGCAAAAGCTAAAGGTGGAAGAATGTGGGCTCAGAAACGTCTAGGTGACTCACAATCTGAGCACTCACCCAGTGAACTTGCACACGAGAAAATGATGCATGCTTGAAACATGTATATGTTTATCCCTCCAAAGAGTATTCTAAAATCCTTAAAAAGTCTTCCATAACTGCTGTCTCCTTATAATGTGAAAGATTTTTCACAAAAACCATGATTCTCTTTGGATCACATACAAACAAAACCATATTGAATATTAGTGTAGATACTTTTCATGGGTGAGGAAGAAGTTTTCCATCTTCCTTCCATAAAAGTTTCCTGGCAGGAGCGTATGTCAGACATTGGGTATCCAGAAAAGACCCACAGGAAGCAAGTACTGCAGTGACAAAACAATGCATTGCCGTTATCATTTGTCAGTTCTGCTTCTTTTGCAACCTTCAGATGTTAGTCTCAGAACTACAGGAAAAGAATTGAAATTACGGTTTTCACTGATTTTTAGAGCTTCTTTGTAGAACCATAGAGGTTCAGGGCACAAACCAAGGCATCCATCTGTTTCTTTTATGGTATTGTAATGTTATTTTTCACGGGTTTTTTTGTTTGTTTGTTGGGTTGGGTTTTTTGTTTGTTTTGTTTGTTTGTTTGTTTTGGTTTTTTGTTTGTTTTGGTTTTTTGTTTTGTTTTGTTTTTTTGCTTTTCTGTGTTTTTCTTTTTTGTTTTTTTTTGTTTTGTTTTGTTTTGTTTTGTTTTGTTTGGAGTTTTTGTTTTGGTTTTTTTGGTGTGTTTGTTTTTTGTTTTTTTGGTGTGTTTGTTGGGGGGGTTGTTTGCTGGGGTTTTTTTGTTTGTTTTGTTTTCGGTTTGGTTTTTTTGTTTTTCTGTTGTCCCACATGACAGATTATATCCCATGCTGATGCTAAATACCCTCTGGGGGGTAGATCTTTTTTCCTATGTTGGCTTCTCTTCTGGACTCAAATATGTAAAGCTTCAGAACCCATACATAGTCTCACACAAATACACACAGAGAAAGACAGAATAATCCTCCATATCATGCTACAGTAGTAATCTAACTTAATGCAATCTTGGAGGGTAGGCTAAACCATTTCTACCTTACTGATGTGGTTTACGAGAGGCACAGAGCCCAGGGAGAGGATGATTTCCTTGCAATGCAGCAGTCCATCCATTACTTTGTATATTGAACCAATTAATTGACTTATGACATGTCTTATGTTTGGGGAATCTGAAATTCTGATTCATTTCAAGTACTTTTAATTATAGTACATTAATTGAAAACAGATGCTTTTAATATTCAACTTGACTGTTTTATGAGCTATGCAAATATTTTATTTGTGGTTTTTTTCTGGTGCTCACAGTCAAAACCTGATAGTCAGTTTTTCAGAGACTATTTTATCTCATTGAAACCTAGAGAAATTAATATTCCCAAAAGTTATTTTTTCCTTTGCAGACTATATATTGTACTCTAATTTAATTTTTACCCTTTTCAAATTTTCTGTGCTTAGGAAATGAAGGTAATAATATTATACACTGATGTTTAAAAACATAAATTAATTTTTGGTCCTTTTGATTAATGAAGTATTGTGGTCATTAGACAGTATTTTATACTGAAGACTTACTTTTGTAATTGTACACCTAGGTTAGTTGTGGAAAAGCTGGAAATCCTACCATGTACTGCATTTTGAAGAAGTGAATCTACTGCAATTTTTAGGGAGATGCCAGTTGAAGGAAACCAGTAAAAGAAACATAACTGAGCAATATTGAATTACAAATATGGGCACACCACTAGATATTGGAATTTTGACAATGAATCATCTTTTCTGTATTGCATTCCCATAAATAAACTAAAAATCAAACAAAGTGCATTATTCCTGCCTAGAAGGGATTGTCAAGAAAGATTCACTCAGATGTTGGTAGAGGAAAGGGTATTTTTAAACATCAGCCCCCCTCAAAAGAAATCTATCCCCAGCTCACAAAAAACAAACTCTCAGACTCATAGACATTAGAGACACCAGGAGCTATTAACACATCCAGTCACTACCACTGCATTTTTAGCCCTCTCTGTATGTCTGCCATTGCTCCTAGCTCCTCTCTAATGTTTCAGAGCTGATTGGGTTTCTCCCAAAACAGAAACCAAATTTAAAAAAATCTTTGAAGTATCTTGTGTCAAAAAGAGTCCTGAACGTAGTAATTACATAATGGGAAGGAGAAAAAAAAAAAGATCATTAATATTTTCCATTGAGAGAAACAGTAGGTTGAAAATACAGTGAAGTATAAACCCTTTAATGTGCACATCCTAAAACGTTCAGAGCCCTTTTGTTGGAACACTCTTTTCTTGAGTCCTGTTTATGTCTTCCTGATTCTCAGGGCCAAAAGGTCCTTAACTGTGCTAATCCATGCAAAGGTACCTTAGATATAGATCCTCAGCAGCCCATGGTAGCCCTTACCTTCTTGTTTCTCCCATATTACTCCCCTTTCCTTGCTCTTTCTCCTGTCTCACCCAGTCATGCAACAGGTCTCTCAACACATTTTTCCCATATCTCAGTTAGCAAGGCAACTCTGAACTATTCCCTATCCCTATCTCCTAGTCACCTAATTATTTTCCTTACCTCACAGATTTATGTGTCTCTCAGAAAGGGAGTGAGGGGAGTGATCACAGCCCCTCTGTGATCAACAGAGAAAGCAATCACAAAGCTCTTTATGACCCCCATTTCAGTAAGAAATTACCACCAAAGCCATCAATTTTTCTGATCCATGAACACTACTGAATTCACCAATGTTTTCTAGTGATGGGTGTCATAGCCCTGAATCATATCATAGAAGAGAATCACAGAATCATAAAGGTTGGAAAACATCCCCACGATCATCAAGTCCAACCTTTGACCGAATACCACCACACCCACTAAACCGTATCATGAAGTGCCATGTCTACTTGTTTTTTGAACATTTCCAGGGATGGTGACTCTACCACTTCCCTGGGCAGCCCATCCAATGCTTAACCACTATTTCAATGAAGAAATTTTTCCTAATGTCAAGCCTGAACCTCTCGTGGTTCAACTTCAAGCTGTTTCCTCTTGTCCTATATTCAGTTGTCTGGGAGAAGAGGCTAAACTCCATCTTGCCACATCATCTTTTCAGATAGTTGTAGAGCACAGCCAGGTCTCCCTTGAACCTTCTTTTCTCCAGGCTAAACACACCCAGCTCCCTCAGTTGCTTTTCATAAGACTTGTGCTCCAGTCTCTTCCCTAGCTCTGTTGTCTTTTTCTGGACAACTATTCCTCTTTCCATAAAGGTTGAATGCAGAGCAGAACTTTCTTTCCCTTTAGTATCTCTGTCTTTTCTGGATAAAAACATGTTGCAAAAATTATACCTAACTTGGTGTTTTCTTCACCTCCTGGTCTTTTAAGTACCATCGATTTCTACTTTTTACTTTCTAGGTTAGTAGTATACGCACACACATATACAGACACTAACTGATGTTTGCAAGTTGTACCTCCTTTTCTTGGATGTTCCAAGTCTTCCAATTTAGGCATTAGCATTTAGGTACGTGCTAAAATGCTTTCCTGAATCAGAGTCCGAGTGTTTAACAATGTGAAGTTAAATGGATGTACATTTTAATGTTTCCTCTTGTATGTGAAATACTCTTTCATTTCTGCATATTTTAGGAACATATTTTGGGATCATTTTGAAATAATGGTCTCTTGTTTAACTCCAAAGCAGAAACACACAACTTGAATCACCCAGTGTGCTTTTCATTTGGAGATGAAGGAGTGGGCACTGACTATGTTTTTGAAGCAGTTTTGTATGGTTGTGGGTGCTTGATTTGCAAGATTGCACTCACAGCTCTGCATGCCACAGCCAGCAGCAAGGACACGTTTCAGAAGAGAACGAGTGAGGTTTTATTCTCTCCTCCTGAGCACCTTCACTCCTGCTTGAGAGAAAAAAATGTGCTTCCTCAGAAGACATTGGGCAGAAAGTCATTGAGCTCAGATTTGTTTGATGATTTTTCCTCTTCTTCTTCCTTATAGGTCTACAGGAAAAACCTCACACACTGTCACTGGAAAGTGACCAGTAGAGTTCTTTTTAAGTTTGTTTTTATGATTTGGCTAAATTTATGAAAAAAAAAAAACCCACACACTAAAAAAAAAGGAACCTGCTAACTCATAGGTCAGTGCTTCATGAGTCTACAACAAAATTGTATGCAAAAAAAATAGATTGCGTCCACTCCTACTTTTAAACACCATGAATGAAACAAGAGCATTTACAGTATGTTGAAAGGAAAATACCTTCTCCCACCTATATTAAACAGTGTGAATTTGGGGTCACTTCCTAATAGGTGTTATTTCCTTTATTTTAATAAAGGTATTTTAACACCTGTATTCTATGCCAGACAGTATTGTCATTTTTTCCACTGATTGGCTTAACCAAATGCTGTAGGGGGGGTGAGCACAAGCACTCCCCCAGTGCTGCTGCTTGACACCAAGCACAACTAACGTGCAGAAGGAGGAAGCCAGAGAAAGCAGCAACCACCTCTAATTACAGACAGACGATTTCTAGTCCAGAGAGGAATGGGGGGGGGTTCAGGATGGAAAAAGGTCAGGAAGCCTATCTAGGTCAGCCAGTCTCTGGCTTTGAATTGGTACTTGTACTACCCTCACCAACCCCCACAGCCTCACACAGACTATTTTTGTTCTCCAAACAGTTGCCCAATGTGCGCTGAAAACTATTTATACTCATTGGGATCGCTTCTGTTCCTTAGTGTTTTTCATGATACAAAGTGATTACCTTTGCTAAGTTAGAGACCAAACCTCTGTGTACAGTAAGCTCTGTCATTCCTACACAAGTCAACAACAGGCTCTGAAAAAAATGGAACTCATATTGCAAGAGAATTTTATATTTCCATAGATAATTTTTATTTGTTTGCTGGAGTATTTTTTTTATCATGGCACTTTCCTTTTACTGGATGAGGAGCAAAACAGGAAAATTGATGTAGAGCAGAGATACTACACTGCTGTCACCCAGCTTTTTGGGCTGATCTGACAAGCTGGAGTGTCCTGGGTTCTGTGTGAATGATTTCCTCAACACCAGCCCATTTTGCATCCGTATGGATTTTCACACTGAATCACAGATCCAGCTGGGCTGGAAGGATGAAGCAAACCAAAAGGAGGCATGAATTTCTTACAGAACTGTCCAAAGACAACCAGCAGACCTGTGGTCACATGGAGCAAAGCACAGGCTTAGTTTATAAAGCCTTAGTGGTTCTTGCAGTTTCACTCTTTGTTGCTATAAGAAGATGAAACTACTTATGTTCCCTGTGATTTGGGGTTTGGCAGCAAATGCATTGCACAGGATGATGAATGTATGTAGTCTTTGTATATATTTCTAAGCATTTGCTTGGAACTGGAAAGTTATTTTGCTCAGGCAAATTAAAAATCCTGAAAGGAAAAAGGGAATGCTTGTGGGCTCTGTCAGATATCTTAGCACATTGCACTGTAAATGCACTTTTTTTTTTTGCATATTTCCTATATTTGACAACTAGAATTTGAAACTTCACTGTGTCAATATGACTGAAGGCCAGAAGATCAAATAATAATTATCCACAGTGCTGAAAAGGCATAAAAAATTGCTCTCTGGCCTTTGCAATAGGCCACACTGCACAGACAAATTTGCTAAACTTACTTAAGCACTCAGCTCCAATATTCTTCTGTGCAGACATAATTTGCATGAACTTTTGTTCTGCATGACCATGGGTGAGAGTGTGGTAGCCAAAAAGTGTCATTATTGCAACCACAGCCTATTACTTCTGTATCAGTGGGCTTGTTGCAGGAATTACTGAGGATCACTCCACAACCTGCATCATGCCAAAGGTCAGATCAGTTGACCATAATGGCTTCTCCTGGTTTTAAAATATATTAATCAATATCCTACAGTACTTCGGCAATGTAGGTAACAGCAGCTGGACTGCCACAGGCTAGTGTTACTTTTGCAGCAGAACCAGAACTAGTTTTACCACAAAACAGTATACTAATCAAGAATATCTATCTATCTATCTATCTATCTATCTATCTATCTATCTATCTATCTATCTATCTATCTATCTATCTATCATCTATCTATCTATCTATC
>NW_016690217.1:6750443-6766936 GCF_001604755.1 Lepidothrix coronata
CTATCTATCTATCTATCTATCTATCTATCTATCTATCTATCTATCTATCTATCTATCTATCTATCTATCTATCATCTATCTCTATATCTATCTATCTATCTATCCATCTATGCATCTATGTATCTCTAAATAAATGTAGGAGATAGGTGGGACAAAAGACTTGTGGTTAGTTTGATTCTAACTCTTCTCTCTCTCTTTATAAAAAGCTCTGAAAGGAAGGCAAAAGTATTTTAAGCATCAAAGAGGCTAATGAATAGGGATGCCAGGATATTCACTTAGAGATTGTATTGTCAGGAGTTGTTTTCTGGGCTGTGATACTAAAGATAGTAGGAACCAGCAAAGAACACTGTAAAAATGCTAACCTGTTAAATGTTGAATCTATTAATCCATAGCACACTTTCTTCTGAATCATACTTACTCAGATATAGAGGCAACAAAAAGTATTTATAATATTTTCATAATTTCAAGCATCCAGTTCATAAATTATTTATTTTTTGTGGTCAAATGGCTGCTGGTGCTTTTGTAATTATCTTTTGTGTGAAAGGGTGCACAGTTTACAGAGACATTTCAATGGCAACTGAAGATCTGTGAGTCCTTTTGATATTACAGAGAAGAAATGGCAGCTAATTGCAGAGTTAATATATATTTGTTCTTGAAAAGTGACAAAACTAAAAGGATTACATTCAATTTCAATTTCTTTTATAAAGAATACTTATTGTGTGTAAAGTCCTAATAACTTGCACAAGTCCTCTATGCTGGGCATTCAGGAATGGTAAAAGAGAAAAGAAGCCTCCAAATTTAATTTTTTTAACATTCTAGACCTGCTGGAAATTTTTCAGTGAAAAAGAGGCCATATATTTGTCACACTCTTTAATATTATCTGTTATTTAGGCTGAACTCTAAATAAGTGAAATATTTTCTACAGAAGGACAACAAGTGTAGTTCAATTCTCAAGAATAGTGAGGCCCATTTTACTTGGAGTCTGTCCCTTGGTATAAAATACAAACAGGTAGCTGATAGTGGACACTAAGCAGTGATATGGAGCTGGTGGACGCCTCCAAAGGTGCTGTTGGGATTTACTGTCTCACAGACATACATGAATTGGTCACACTTCTTTGTTACTGGTAATTGCCAGTTTAGGTGAATGCGTAGATAATAAACCAGCTAAAACCTTTAACACCTATTTCTAATTATGCATGCAGAAATCCCCATAAATTTTAGACTTACTTTTTTATTTTCCTTCAAGTTCTCTGCTGGGACTTTGATTTAGTCCAACGTGACAAGTGTTGAGATCTTTGATGCATACCTTGGTATCCTTCTTATTCTGAAAGGAGGAAAGATTAAAAAAAAAAAAAGAGTGAGAATTTCCTGGAATTTCTAGCAATATGGCATTAAAGTGATTAAATTAGTATTCTAAATAACAACAATTAGACTAAGAAAGACTCTTTCTCTTGTATAATGGGAGAAGATCTCATAGCATGTAAAGAAATCATAGTTGAGAAGGAGGTGGAAAAGAGCTTTACTTTCACAGTATGGTAAATGGAAATATAAAGCTGAAATCACCATACATGCTGTACAGAAAGCTGTAAATTCAAGGTACAGGATTTTCATTAAAAACAGTGCTCAAATCCTCCATAAACCTTCACACTGCTGCAAGCCAAAGAGGAAGAACAGAAACTGACGACCACCTGAGGAGCCTTCTAGTCTGAAACTCAGCCCAATTCTGATTTTGGCTAGTTCACAGAAGTCAATGGGAATAAGACTTTAGTTCTGTTGCCTTCTGGAGTGATACATCCAGATGCCAGTGAGCCTTCACAGTAAGTGTCCTTGGAGCCAATGCACAAGCATAAAATATAAAGTAGAAGGGAAATGTGAATTAGGTGTGTGAATTCCTGTATGTAGAGAGGGAATATGCTTTTCCACTTCAGATTTTATGGAGACTTTCCTAACTGCATCGAATTTGTAGAGTTGGCTCATAACATCATGTGCCATGGTAAGTGTTAACTCTTACAGTTAACCCTTGCAAAAAGAGAGCTCACTGACTGCCAGACTACAGTTTGTTGAGCTAGAACTCTAAGAGGTAAACTGTGCTTGCAGTTAGATTGTATAATTTTTAAAAACTTGGTTTAACAGGATTATATAAAATTCTTTGCTAAGGAGCCTGACTTCTTTGAAAAAGTTCAAAATCCTTACATATAGATAATTTCCTGGAAAGAATTTAAAATAATTTGGAAAAACATTTAGTATCAGCATACATGTGCCATGTGTCCTTTTATATACAATTGATTTAAAGTACTTTATACTAAACTGTGTAATTAATGTAGACACATTTGGTGGGAAATAATTTTTTTTATGTGTGGGAATCCATTAAGTAATGCAATGAATGTGGCAGTTGAGTCAGACCTTTGTAAATAAATGAATTAGGAAAGTTACATCTCTTTTCCTACAGGAGAAAGTAAAGTTGTTTAATATTTCATGAGTGTGAGTGTTTTAAACAGTTTGCAATGGTAAAACCAATCATCAGAGCCTGTGTGAACATTGTGGTGCATCACAGCAATGGATTTGCTGTCAAAAGGAAATTGAACAGAAGTTTTTCTTTGCTACCAGTTGCTCTTAAGAGCATAATGACTCATGCAACTGGTTTAACCAGATTTGTAAATCTTCATGGATGAAGAGAATCTGGAACGTTTATTTCAACTCATAACATCAATATGTGCTTCCCTTATGTTTGGGTAGACCTGTTAACTAGGGGTTTCTAAAAGATTTGAGAAAGGTTTTTGTCTTCTCTTTTCTCACTATTGAGTGAATAGAATCATAGAATCATAGAATCGATTGGGTTGGAAAAGACCTCCGAGATCATCGAGTCCAACCCTTGGTCCATAGAAGACAACTCTTTTCCATTCCTGAAAGCTTCTCTTTAAAGGGAATTCCACTGGCATCTGGGAAAAAGGAATGTTGGTGAGGACATAGAGAGAACACAGCTGGAAAAATGTTGTGGTATCAGCTGAATTCTGTGTAAGATTTCATTTTTGTCAATGACTGAACAGGATACTGTGATTAATGCATCCAAATAAAATGAATCACCTGGGCCTGAGAGATGGAAAATAATTTCCTATGGGAAAAAATTATATTATTCAAAATTTTCTTTTATTGGATCATTTTGCTCAATGGGCAGAAATATAACTCCCTAATACGGAGGAACAATGGGAGATAATAGAAGTGTAAATAGAAGATAGAATAAATATGGAGGAGATTTCAACATGGAGAAGCCAAGGAAGAAAAAGCTACCATCCTAGAATAACAACCGAATACTCTGTTCTTCAGATTGTTTGAGAATGTAATCAGAATGACCACCTGCATCACTCATTTGAAACCATGGGAATTTTAAAAATTAAAACAGAAAAATTATTATGTTAGAGTTTTCCAGTTTTTTTTTTTTTAAGAAATAGGTATCCTGTCTTTTAGAACAGAATAAAATTTTTTAAGAATGTGCAAAACTTTAACATGGGAAAGAAAGTCTATGCCCATGAGTACTTTCAAAATGCTTTTCATGTTTGTCCAAATATCTTGGAATGAAACCTAGAAATGTTGCTCAGCTTCATTCTACACTGCTGTGCAAATGCTACCACCCGTTTTTACTTGGCTTTTTCCCAGTAAAAGGCACATACTGAAAATGGAGAGGAAGCTGTAGTTCAAAGCTAATTACATCTTGCTAGATCTTCTTTTCTCAGTTATTCTGCTCACACATGCTACTGCTTAACAGTCCTCACTCTTCTCGGCCTTCAGCAGAACCATCCTCATTTCTTCTTGCCGCTAGCTCACACCATAAAAATATACACAAGCAGAAAACAGCAGTTAGCAACTTTAAGTTTTCTTTCCTGCGCAAATCAATCAGTAATGGCTGACATGACTGGCAACATAAAATATATTTTTCTTTCCAGCTTTTGAAATGAAAACTCTTTTCTTCAGAAACTTCCAGCTTAAGGGGACTAGATTAGAGAGACTAAACAGATTAAAGAGTGCAAAAGTCTAGTTCAGATGCAATGTATGACAAAGTATTGTGCTTCCTCCAGACCAATCTAGACAGGTTTAGGTGGTTGACCTGGCAGTCGGAATACTGTAGCCCTGGAAGAAAACCATGTGTTTGTGGGTGATTGCATTTTTCTGCGGTACTTTGGAAGCTGTATTGACTTACATCTCCAGTAAACCACACCGGCTTCTGAGTTTGGAATAACACCGCATCATTATATGTCATTCAGTGACTACCCACATCACAGTCTTTATGTGGGGGAATTAGGGAATACTAAGGATAATATGACCCTGCTACTAAATGGAGGGGGGCCCTGGTAAAACGATGCAGAGAAGGCAGAGTTATTGAATACCTTCTTTGCATCAGTCTTCATTGACAAGAAGAGCCCTCAGGGATCTCTTACCTAGCAGACCATGACAAAAGAATGTTGGAAGGAAGACTTTGCTTTGGTCAAGGAGGATTGGGTTAAAGAACATGTAAGCAAACTTGACATCCCCAAGTCCATGGGCCCTGATGGGATGCATCAATGAGGGCTGACAGATCTGAGGGACAGCATAGTAAGGCCACTCTCAATCATCTTTGAAAGGTCATGGCAATCAGGAGGGGTGCCTGAGGACCCAAAGAAAGCAAATGTCACCCCAGCATACAAAAAGTGAAGGAAAGAGGACCCAGGGGACTGCTGGTAGTCATCCTCACCTCAGTCTGTGGAGTGCCTCATTCTGGAGGCCTTCTCTATCCACATGGCAGATCCCAGAGGGTCACAGTCAGTAACACAGGGTCTAGTTGGAGGCCTGTCACTAGTATTGTTTAACTTACTCAGTAATTTGGATGAAGGGGCAGATGTTCTCATCAAGTTCATTGATGGCACAAAGCTGGAAGGAGTGGCCAATACCGCAGAGAGCTGTGGAACCTTTCAAAAGGACCTCAACAGTTTGGAGACATGGTCAGAAAATAATCATCTGAAATTCAACAAAGGCAAATGCAGGGTCTTGCACCTGAGGAAAGATAACCCTATGCACCGCTACAGGCTGAGGGCTGACCTGCTGGGAAGCAGCTCTGCAGAGAAGGAGCCTGGGGGCCCTGATGGACAACAAGCTGTCCATGAGCCAGCTATGCATCCTTGTGGCCAAGGCACCAGTGTACTCCTAGGGTGCATCAGGAACAGCATTGCCAACAGGTCAAGGGAGGTGATTCTGTCCCTCTACTCAGCCCTGGTGAGGGGAATCTGGAGTATTGTGCCCAGTTCTGGGCTCCACAGAACAAGAGAGACATGAGGCTCCTGGAGAGGGTCCAGCAGACTGGGACAAAAATGATTAAGGGACTGGAGCATCTCTCTTATGAAGAAAGGCTGAGTAAACTGAATCTGTTCAACCTCAAGAAGAGAAAACTGAGAGGGGACTCATTAATGTCTGTAGTTTCTGAAGGGAGGGTGTCAGGAGGATGGAGCCAGGCTTTTCTTTGTGGAAATAGTCTTTTCCCAGTGGCACCAAGTAATAAGACAAGAGGTAATTGGCAGGAACACATTCACAGGAAGTTCCGCTTTAATATGAAAAAACTTTACCATGTGGTGACCGCACACTGGAACATATTTCCCAGAGAGGTTGTGGAGTCTCCCTTGTTGAAGATATGCATGAACCATCTGGACAGAATCCTGTGCAATTGCTCTAGGATGACACTGTTTGAGCAGAGAGGTTGAACAAGATGACCCACTGTGATCCCTTTCAATCTTAACAATTCTGTGATTCTGTGATTCTGTGAATTATCCTTGGTCTGTAACCCCTTTAATTCCCATCAATGGTTTGGAGTTAAGATACTAGTATTTAAACTACCCACACAGGACGTGCAATACAAGCATACGTACACATGTTTATATTTCATGTGTGCACATTTCATTTAGCTGTCACAAGTACTGAGGCCATGTTGCTGAGAACACAGCTGCGATGGGCAGGGCACGTCTCAAGAATGAAGGAGCACCGCCTCCCTAAGATCTTGCTTTATGGTGAACTTGCCACCGGCTGCCGCAAGAGAGGAACCCCGAAGAAAAGATACAAGGACTCCCTGAAACAACATCTCAGCCTTGGCCATATTGATCACCATAACTGGTCTACTCTGACCTCAAATCGGGAGGCCTGGAGACACACCATCTATAACGCTACTGTCTCCTTTGAGGACGCCCGCAGGATCACTCTCGAGGAGAAAAGGCAACGCAGAAAGAACCGTGTCTTGCAAAATACACCATCTACGGAGTCTTTCTTCTGTGCCTTTTGCAATCGGATATGTCTGTCACGTATTGGCCTCATAAGCCACCAGCGTGCCTGTATCAAATGTGGATAGAGCCTTCCCAAATCTTCGTTCGCGAAGCCTAGCCATGACATTTCATTTGTGCTTTCAGCTTTCTTCGGTACACATGACTGCTGGTTACTGAGAAGGCACCATACTTCTCATGTCAGGTTAATCACTTGGTCTAGATATGTGAATATTTCTGAGGCATCCCTTTTCTTCATAATTAATTAAGTTGCATTCTGAGTTACTGTGTAGCAGATCTCCAAAATCTTCTATAGCACTGCTTGCTGAATTGCAAAGGCTTTGAGCTTCAGCTAACCAAGACTTACAATTCTGTACCAGTATGGATGCTGTGCTTACAAATTCACAGAACTTTTTCACTGTTTTTAGGTTCTCACATTGTTTGTAAAATTGAAATGGTGGTGGAATCTCAGATGAAATAGTATACTCCTTAAGCTTGATGTTGTAATACGCGTGGGACAAGAATAGCTGATATTTGAACAGTGCATCAAAGATGCACAGTTATGGGCATGTGTTGTTCACCAAATGAGTATTTGATGAAGATGGCAAAATGATAAAATCAGACTGTGGAATTAGAAAGTTGTAAATTATTATGGGTATACCTACCCTTCTGTTTCACTCTTTTTAATGGGTTTAGGGTCAAGTCCTTGGTTAAGTAAGAGAAGACAGAGATGAATTTGAGTAAAGGTGCACTCATCTGCATATCAGATCAATTGCAGGACAATTATTCTCATTCTTACAATGATTTTTTCCCATAAATCTCCATTTTGTTCTAATTCCTTAAGTCCACTGAGAT
Organism: Lepidothrix coronata; assembly: GCF_001604755.1. Lineage (NCBI taxonomy): Eukaryota > Metazoa > Chordata > Aves > Passeriformes > Pipridae > Lepidothrix > Lepidothrix coronata. Next base: position 6,757,574 of record NW_016690217.1, read on the forward strand.
ATTGCTTTAATTATTCTGCCCTTGGCCATTACTGATCGATTCAGCAGTGCCTAAGCAGCCTTAGAGATGATGTAAGCTTGTGACTTCTTAAGTAGGATATACTACAGCCTAATCCAAAAGCCAATGATACTGAAGAGAAAGACTACAGTTACCCTCAATGAAGATAGAACAGGGCACCTGACAGTAAACAAAAGCTGAATTGAAAATCCTAGGTGTGATCTTCACACTGTGCTATGCTTTCTAGGCTCTAACTAAGCAAACAAATTACAGATCGTAAGATCCCTGTGAGATAATGAACTCTGAATAGTTGACAGCCCTGTCATGGTTTGAGAGCTCCTAAAAATTTAATTCTCTAGTCAAAACCCCCTCCCACATCTCAACCTAGTGTAAGATGTGTTTTCCAGACAATCATACAACACTTAGAATGGGGTAAAGGGAATATATTACAATGACTGCACAAATAAATATTATAATACATTATACACACGATCTCAGCTATCTCTACCATGACAAATCAGTATTTACAATGGACCAGATCTCTTCTGCCCTCCAAATAAAAGTCCAGGAGGGAAGAAGGAAAGATTCTTTCCATTCTCAGAGCAGCAGTTTCTCTCTAGGGCAGCAGCTTATCTTCTTCTCATGCAGCAGCAGCCGTTGCTGGATCTCTGCCAGCACATATGAGGGGGGAATCCAAGCCCCCCTTGGTCACTCATTTCAAGCGAGGGTCTTCTTCCATAGGCTGTGTTCACCAGGACAAGGGTCACTTCACTACGTCATATCACAAAGCTCAGGGGTCTCCGTGATGGTCCTTATCTTGAGGGAATTCAAGTTCCTTTGCAGAACTCCTGTGCTCTGCCATCAAGCAGCAAGGGGGCCAAGGTCACCCCCCTCCGCATTCTTCTCTGAGCTTTTTAGCTCCTCTCTCTCCGGTGCTGCATGTTGCATTTTAGGACTTCTGTCCAGTAGGAGTCCACCACCCCAACTTAAGAGGGGTCTCAAAGGGGTTTTGGGGGGTCTGGTTCAGTTCTTACCCCCAAAACTCTGTGTAGAGTTTAGTCCTGCTCTCTCTCTCTTCATTAGACATCTCTGTGTCTCTCCTACCTGGCTGTAATGCCTCTGCCGCTTCTTATCTTTTCTGGCTCCCTGCCACCATTTCTGGACACTGCTTCTGCCGCTGCTCTGTCTCTGCTCACTCACGGTGGAGAAGACTTTTTTAACTTTGAGCCACAGGTACCTAGCCCAGCATTACGCTGTTCCAAGTCTCCGCAGCCCCCCCAACCAGGGGCTGGGGGGCCCCAGAGGCCCCAAGGGGCTCTGAGCCCTTTTCCTCCTGGTGTCAGAACATAGCTACCACTTCTACTACCAAACTACAACTAACCTTCTCTTCTGTTTGCTTGTGGTATGTTTATATTTCGCAGAAGCGCTCATTGGTTAAAACTTAAAAACTTCCAGGGTCACCACCCCCTGGGGTTTTACCACTTTATAACTGCAGGGGAAAACTGTTTTCCCACCACCACACAGCCCTTAACCTTCATCTTGAATTTTGGGAGAAAAAAGGTACATTGTGAGACCCTCTGAACCCACTGAGGAAAGATGTGAGCAGCAAAAAGGGCTCAGAGGAGAAAAGCTTTGCAACCAACTCCTTTATAATGAATGACTTTGCCACATTCCACACTCAACCTGTTTCATAAGAATTTGTGTTTTTACAGTAAAATACTTTCAGCCAAAATTTTCTGAACTGAATGAAAATCCACTTGTTGACCATGAACATTTATTCTTGGAGGACCAAACCTTCTTTCCCATCATAATCTGTTATATCACCTCTTTTGCGTATAACAAACTGAAAATTGTGTGGCCTAAAACACTGAACACAAAATCACAGAATTACAGAATATACCGAGCTGGAAGGGACCCATAATGATCCTTGAGTCCAACTCTTAACCCTGCACATGACCGTTCCCAACAGGCATACCATGTGCCTGAGAAATCGTCCAAAGACTTCTTGAACTCCGTCAAGCTTGGTGCTGTCTGGGGAGTCTGTTCAAATGACTGACCACCCCCTGAGTGAAAAACCTTAACACACCTCCCTTGACACATCCTCAGGCCATACCCTCAGCTCCTGTCACCGGTCACCACAGAGAAGAGATCAGTGCCTGCCCCTCCTCTTGCCCTCATGAGGAAGTTGTAGACTGCAATATCTCCCTTCATTCTCCTCTTCCTCATGCTGAACAGACCAAGTGATCTCATCCACTCCTCATATGGCTTCCCTTCTAGGCCCTTCACCATCTTCATTGCCCTCCTTTGGACATTCTCCAATAGCTTAATATCTTTCTTATATTGCCTAAAACTGCACACAGTATTTAAGGTGAGGCCATCCCAGTGCAGAGTGGATTGAGACAATCCCTTCCCTCAACTGCCTGCCGATGCTTTGCCTGATGTCCCCCAGGACACGGTTGTCTGTCCTGACTGCCAGGGCACTGCTGACTCATATTCAACTGGCCATTGACCAGGACGCCTAAGTCCCTTTCTGTGGCATTACTTTCCAGCCTTCTGTTCCCCAATCTATACGTACACCCAGGGTTGTCCCATCCGAGGTGCAGAATCCAGTAGTTGTTAAACTTCATCTAGTTGATGATTGCCCATCTCTCTGATTTGTCGAGGTGTCTCTGCAGGGCCTCCTTGCCTTTGAGGGAGTCAACAGCTCCTCCCAGTTTTGTGTCATCTGCAAACTTGTGTGGTATCCCTTCCATTCCTGTGTCCAAGTCATTTATGAAGATGTTGAAGAACATAGGGCCCAAGATGGATCTCTGTAGAACCTCACTAGTGACATGTCACCAGTCTGATGTTACCCTATTCACTGTTAGCATCTGTGCTCAACCCCTGAGCCAATTGCTCACCCACCACATGATGTGTTTATTCAGCTATGGGCTGGATATTTTGTCCAGAAGGATCCTGTGAGAGACAGTATCAAAAGCTTTACTGAAATCCAAAAAGATTACATCAACTGGCTTCCCTTGATCAGCTGGGTGGGTTACTTTGTCATAGAAGGAAATCAGTTTAGATAAGCAGGACCTTCCTCTCCTGAAGCTGTGCTGGCTGTGAACAATGACAGTGTTGTCTTTCAGGTGTTTTTCAATACTTCCCAGAATAATCTTCTCTATAACTTCACCAGGCACTGAAGTGAGACTGACAGGCCTGTAGTTTTTGTGGTCCTCCTTCTTGTCCTTCTTGAAAATCGAGACAATGTTCACCAGCTTTCATTCAGCTGAGACCTGTCTGGATTTCCCAGACTACACAAAAGTCACTGAGAGAGGTTTTGTGATGACATCAGCCAGCTCTTTGAGGATTCTGGGACAAATCCCATCAGGTCCCATAGATTTGTTTGGAACCAGCCAGAGCAGCAGATTCTGCACAGTTGCAGGGTTGACTGGGAGTTGATAATTTTCTCAGTCATGGTCCTCCAGCTGACAGCACTGAGACCCCCTTGATCTCACATCCATTTTGGTCCAGCAGCCTCAGTAGACTGTTTAATGTTAAGCAATACAAAATAAGCATTTGTATTCATTTGGTCACTTGCCACTTTAATTTGAACTCTGAGTGCAGTTTTTCTTTTCTCCTGGCTTCTTTGCTGATACCTGTTGTTCAGGCAAAATTCCTGAATATTTGAAAGAAGAGAACATATTTTTATATCCTACCTCTATTTTTGTATGGGTTGCATTTCTTGCTCATTTTCGGAGTTCCATTAATGGCTTTTGAAGTGTTGGTCTGATAAAAACATATTAAGAGTGTTATTGTAAACAGATACATGTAACAGTTACCACTTTAGATGATTCTTTTATCTTCCTGTTTCCTAAAGGCAGTTGGACTCCCAGACTGCTCTGTGCTAGGTAGAAGTGGCATTTTTGCCTCTACAGGAATAAGGAGAGAGAAAGCTGTAAACAGTGAATGCAAGGAAATGATCTTGTTTCTATCTGTGAGTGCACATAGCTGAAGCATTTTAACTGAACAGACCCTCCAAAAAAAAAAGGATGAAAAGCTGGTCTGATTGAAGCTCAGTCCTTCAGAAGTCAATGACCAGTACAGTTTATAGCATTGCCATGTTGGTATAAGGGTGCAGGCACTGAGTGTGCATTTGGGTTTTTGCATAGGCTGCTGCTGTTTACTTCCTCACCAGCAGCTACCCAGCTCCAGCCCGAGTCCTCTTCCACCTGGAGATGCTCTGATGCCCTTTGGCATGGATAGGCATAAAAAAGTACATCCACAAAAAGACACCACCACAAATCACAACAACATTGCCAAGCCTGTCTGCTTGAATTAACAGCAGTGTAGCCATGGCAACATGGCTCTCTCTTTAAATTTGCCATCTGAAGATTTACCCAGCACCTCAGGCAAGCTTTGAAGCTGACCTCCATTTTGCCACCTACTACACCACGGAGAGATACCTAGGAGACAGTTAGACATATCTGTACAACCTGCTGATGTGGTTGATAATACAATGCTAAGATATTTCACTTCTTATAACATTGAAACAGAGAAGGAAGGATGAGATCCTTTCCTGAGTGAATCACACACATGTATTTTGTTGCTGGTTTTATCTTTTGAGTATTGTAAATCTGGAATCCACTTAGTATGGCACAGAAATCTTTCAATGATGAGCTCACTATCCATACTTTCCCTATAAAAGGTTGAAGCCAATAGTTGGAAAATGCTGGGATTCATACTTCACAGTATGAAGAGAGCAGAGCCTTGTAAGTGCTGAAAACATAACCTGGATCTCAGGTCTGCCTGCTGTCAAATCCAACTCAAGCAAGAAGTTCCCAGGCCTTATCATTGTATGGAAGAAGACAGCTTGTGTCAAGAAGGCTTCAATCTATGATAGCAAATGACATTCTTTCACTATGTTGTCTGCCCTTAATCTCATGTGTGTGAGAATTAAAGTCCCTCTTGAAGTGATGCCCTTCTGAAGAGGTTGGGATGCTAGATCTCCACTTTAGCAAAGATAATATCAAACAATGCTGTAACTAGTTTGGGATGCAATCTTATTAGAATGAATTACATTAACATCTAGTGTGGGGACACCTGGGGTTTCAGGCCATGTTCGGGTTTCAGAACATTTACAACAGTTAAATAATTTATCTATTTGCACAGATTCCACAGTGACAAGTTCTGTGAGAACAGAAATAAGATATTTCTTGGTTCTAAAAATCATTCTGCATGGAAATCAAAATCATACAGCCAGAAGTTTACTTTACTGATGAATACACGTGAAATAGGGAAGTATTTCAAATAATTATTTGGGATTTATGCAGGACTTACTGGATAGTTTTCTCTCTAATGTGTCACAGTTAAAATAATATAATCTTAATAGTCCAGTCCTGACTTTAGAATTATAGACCATAAAGATATCTGTGGGCAAGTATCAGTCAGATAAGCAAGTATAAATTCGAAGTACATGTCTGTTAGTGCTCAGCTTGAGTTCATATTGTTCTGTGGGGTTATAGGTCTCCAGACCCACTTTTCCTTACCCTATAGCTAATAACATTCATCTCAAGATATGCAAGGTCAAGAAAGGGGTCATCCAACGGAGTTATGTTTTCAAATTTCCTGTAAAATGCATGCAGTTAGAATAACACCATGGATAATATCTTGTGTTTGATTTAGTAGACTTACTAAGCCCCCCAAATGTTCAGATGACATATTTTAGACTTCACAGTTCTGAAACTGATGTGCTGCTTCTGAACCGTAACTAAGAGATCGGCAATTTAACACTTATGTGATCTATAATGCCTGATTCCTTTGTTTTAAGCACAGAATTCAATCCCTAATTTCTTAAACAGTTTTGTATTCAAACATGGAGCAGGCTGAGCATTGTTTCTACAGGCTATGAAAAAATGATTTGGAATCTTTTTTTTAACTCTAAAATGAATTTACTAAAAATATAACACTTGACAATGTAGATATTTTGTAGGTTTTGATTAAACTGCATCAAAAGTACATCTTTCTTCTACAACTTATTTGAGCTCCCAGTCCTTACCTTACTGACAGAGAAATCAAAGCTAGTGTTTTCATCACTCTATTGTCATTTATGAACCTGCTTTTTTTTCCCAACAGTCCCATGTCACCCTGAAAAGTTAGGAGCATTAGGAAAAATTATATACCTTGCATGAAAAAAAATCACACAAAGAACTGCATGGAGTAACTGATAATGTGGTGTCAGCAGCAAAGATGGATTTCAAGAGCTTGGATTTGATGTTCAGCTTTTGTCTCATCTCTAGTCACTAACAAATAATTCAATATGTGAAATGGCTGTAGACTCTGAAAACATTTTGCAATATAATTAATTGTTTAATGATTTAGCAAGAAATTTTCTTGTACTGTATTACTACAAGTAGTAATAGCGGCTTTGATAGTAGTACAATATATTATGCTTCACACTGAAAATTCTAAAATAATTTTCAGACACCAAGTAGTATAAACGATTGCAGGTCTCAACTTTTTTGATTTTCTTCTGCACATGAGATAATATAAAGGGTTAAGTGTACAGAGGGTTGAACAAAAAATAGCATGCATTCTTAAAAGGCATGAACCTGACTGAAACTTTTGATGCTCAGAGCTTACCAGTGAACTTGTGAAATTAAGAAGTTAGATAAATTTGCTTTACTATATTTCACCTCATAGCCAGTTCTGAAGAAGTAGGAAGCTATGCAAAGGTTCTTATGCTACTTTTACCTGCAATTACCTTGAAATATAAAGATAGAGCTAAGGAAGGTAAAATTTAAAACCATTTGATTCTTTTACTAAAACAGATTTAAGATAATTTAAATTATTTTAAATAGTATTTAATTTAAATAATTTATTGCCTTCCCAGGATTTTGCGCATTGGCAGCAGAAAAAAGAAGGGAAAGCCAAACAGGAGAAATAATAAAAGTTTTAGATTAAAAATAAATCTCAAAATAAAGTTCTAGAAAAATAATTAATTTGGAACAGCTTGAGGGCTGCTCTGAATTATGTTATCTGAGTTAGACCCCTGACTTTATATTCCAAAGAAAAATACCATTTTCTTTCTGCCCCAACTGAACCTGAACAAGCCTGTGGTCAATAGGAGTCACAGGTTGTATTGTTCTCTCTGCAGGCCCCAAATTAACATAATTTCTTCAATCCCAGATTTCACATGGTGATTGCTCTAGATAACAAAATGGATTGACATACTAATTTTTTCTCTCATACATCTCTCTACTAACCATGATAAACAGCAGGGAGATTTTAAATATTAAGCACTCTTTGGTAACTAGAATATTAAATGATTCTAATCATACTCTTTATATGTGATTATTTTCCTCTAATTCATCCTTTCCCCCCCCATGTCTACTAATTTCCAGACTTAGAATGATTCTGGGACAGACCCAAATTATTTAGAGTACTTAATACAGTATTAATGGTTTTGTTTTTTTTTTTTCTCTTTTTCTTAAAATTTACAGTGGAGATCCTTTTCATGTAGTTATTTAAAAAATTGTTATATTTTCAATGTCTTGTAGCTCTTAGCTACCTTTTATTGATGGGTAATGTTAGTGAGGTCAACTTCAGATCTATAGAAATAACAAAAACAGCTTTAGCTAGCCTCAGACAAACTCTAGGACTTCTCCTCCTAGATAAAATCCTAGATAAAGTACAAACTGAAAAAATATTCTCTCCTCACTTATGCCTTTAATCCCTTGTCAAAACTGACAAAGATAACACTAATTCTTTTAGTAGTATGAAGCAATACATTTTTTTAAAGCAAAAAATTCCCCCTGAGCAATCAAAATGTCTTTTTTCTTGTTATTTAATTTTTTAAGATATATGACTGTCATTGAATTCCTTTGTATACCACAAACTTCCCATTGCCTTCGGCATGAGGTATGGGTTTTATAGTGAAAGGGAATGGTACCCAACTCATTGATGCATGATTTGTGTTGATACGGATGTACTCTAGTGTTACTTAGACAGTAGATGCAGCTTTTTGAGATACCAGAAATATTTCAGATCCTCAGTAAGTACTTCCTAGGACTTGACAAAAGGAGTTTACTATGTTTTCATAACTGCTAAACCAACCAAGCAGCCAACCAACCAATCAAAGTGCAAGAACATAAACAACAAACCTGAATAGCAGATGGCAGGACGGAAAATGCCCATTTCCCTCTTCAAGGTTAACACTTGCAGCAGTCTGAGTAATGGGCTTCATTGAGTCTTGCCGCTTGGAAGTGGTAGTTGCTGGGAGAATGGCAATAGTCTGTCTTTTGTCTATTTTTATCAATACTAATTGTGATGATTGCACATAAATTTCCATTTTCTAATTGATACTCAGAGTGTCCAGTAAACACCAAAATTTCATGTGTGAACTTTGGGGTTTCCAAAAGAACTCACAGAAGAAGAAATATACTCTTTCTACAAATGGTTTAATGTGACACCATTCACTAATTATCACTTAATGTGACAGATGAATGGCAAGAGATTTTTTTAATACATATTCATAACTCCTTGAAATATACTATTTAGTTGTAATCAGCAGGTAAGTCTCATGGTGTGGTTCATGTTCCTTATTGGGTAAAGTCATTTGTCATTAAGTATTTTTACAAACAACTTCAGTACTTGGATTCCACAGACATATTCTTCTGACCTTTTTTTGGCATAAGTTTGACTACCATAGAGCATACATTCAAAGGAGGAAAAACTCATGTTGAAAGGATATTCACTTCCATTTCCTTGTGCTTGTGAAATGCAAAGTATACTTCTGAATGGGCCTATCCAAAGCCCATCAGATCACTAAAACTCATTTAGTTACCTGCAGATTCACTTCTTGGAATGTTACTGCTCCATGTTATCTGCAAGATCAAGATACAGTCACACTCATTTGACTAAATTTCTTGATAGTACTTCTACCACACCAGTGACAAGTCTATCAAGCTCTGTTTAGAAAATAGGGTAAAATAGGACAAATATTGTACTTTAGCTGAGGGCAACATGATGGTTCCTTCTCAATCTGGTAAGACCAACCTATTTGTTTTATTAATGTAATTTACAATTAATTAGTAAACATTGAAGTTGCCTATTGCACAGATAACATTAACATTTACTAAAGTCTTCTTCATCGGTTTCCAGATGAATTAAAATTCTTCTGAAGTTTCACGCTACTTGATCTGTGGTAACTGATTTAGAATAAGGTTTCCATTAGAGAAAAATTTAAACACGATGTTTAGTTCAATGTAAAGTTAAATTATGTTTTTACTACACTACTATATATGGAAAAAGTATACGTTACATCTGGTTATAACAGTTTATGCCAGGGTTTTTTTCTCCTACATTTCCTGTCAGTACTGTGTCTAA